>NW_009709538.1:0-13320 GCF_000703405.1 Apaloderma vittatum
AATCCGGCTGAGCCAACCCAATACATCCATTCACCAAAAATTTTGAAGACAGCAAGGCCTGTATATAAAGGGGAATGTACAACATTACCAGGACCGTTTACTTTTCAACTCAGGATCTCATTTTCCCAGACTATAACTAGAACCAGGAGTTCTCTCTTCTAGGGACTGTGATAGGTACGACACACATCTCAACACTGGCTAATGTTTGCTTTTATGAGTCTCTTAATTAAAATAAAGTGTTCATTAATATTTAAAATGGAATAAGAAGGATATACCTTGCAAATAGGAAGCTTGAAAGCAAAGGCTGTTATGTGCTGGCCAGGAAACTGAAGACTGGTACTCCTCAGATTTGTTGTTACCTGAAATAAACGTATTTTGTGGCCTTGAATCCATCTCCTAGACCCACAGCTAATTTGCCAGTTAACATAAATGTGCATACTTCATTGTAATATCAACACTAAAGTTTATTTAATGCTAAATAATAGTGATAAAATAACTTGTGTAATAAACGTATAAAGATATGTTTGATGATCTTCCAGCACTATTTTCATTGCTTTAAAATGCATTTGCTTGATGGGATCCAGCATAAATTCCCAAATGCCAGAAGAATGTGTTTCTTTCTGAAAGCTCAAAAATACAATATCAAGAAAAAAATATCAAGGGGAATTACTACGTCACATCCCTTAAATTTACCAGCCACAATGTAAAATAGTAATATTTCCCTAAAGGTATTATGACTTATGTCTGTCTTCACTTTCTTATATTTTTGTGTAAGGGAGAATGTATGACCTATCATAGCAGGGTTTATGAAATTTAAAATAAGTAATCAGGTGATACCTCTCACTATTTCATGTCAAATCTTCCACCTATGCACTATATCAAGGCTGGATGGATCAAGGAAAAGTATTTAAAGGCTTTTTCAGTGTGAAAGGCAGATCACCCCTGGCAACTTCCTTGTTGAAAAAACCTCTGTAATCTCAATAGAACTGTGTATACGTTTTGAAAAATAACACGGGTTAGTCATTACCGTGTTTCTCCTGCTCTGTTTCAAAAGAAAACAACCACAATTTGAGTTATGACTTTGGCTGTAGCTATCTCTTGTTCCACAGTACCAAAGGGAGTGTTCTCTGATAAACTGTTCTCTGATAATATGTGGGGAGGCCTTTAGTTTCATTTCAGTTTTGCATACTGAGATAGAATGCTCTATCTTGGAAGTGCTAAGGCATGAATTTTCATTTTTCAGTGCTGGGATGAAGTATGAAAGATATTTGTAAATTATTTCAAGTAAAAGGTGTGAACCAAGTAGTAGAAACATAGTAAGATTAAGTCTTTGGTTACATTTATAGATTATCACCTTAGCACCATTTTTTTGCAATTAGATTGAATTTACCATCTCAGTAGGTGACATTCCAGCCTCTTGTGCGAAGACACTTGTAAGAATCCCATGCCATCCTTTCCATCTCACATAATCCCAGCAGGAGCACTTACATCCAGCGCTAGGCACCAGCTCTTCTGCAGGTAAGACCACGATGAAAGATGGGTCGTGTAGTGGGTTATAATTACACTAGAACTTTTGCCTGTGAATCTAAGAAGCACCCTCCTGGAGCAGGTACCACAGGTGCTGTAATTTACAAATAGCATAGACGAGTGACTCTTTTGACCTCATTGCTATCCTTCAATGCTGCTTTACCCAGTAAGGTGAATGCAACGTGCTGATACATTTTTTTTTAGTGGAGTGGTGAGGAATCACATTTTGCACACTCACCTTTTCTACTTCTATGGTTGCAGTTAGTGTTCTGAAGATTTCACAGCCAGTTCCAGCATGTGCCTCTGTGACAACAGGTGCTCTGGAGAAGTCTGCCTCTTCTTTCATAGGTTCAGTGCAAAAAGCAAACTTTACTCCTACAAAGCTTCCAATTTTTCTGCCAGCACAACTCCATTGTGCTTCCCTCGAGTGTGCAGGGCTAGCCTGAGCCACTTGCTTATAAAAGAAGGAAGAGGAAGAAAACTGCTTATAGGAGTGTATTTGTTGTGACAGCTTAAAGAGGGCCTTATGCGTTATTATATGTCTCTGAAATAACCAAAGAATTGCAATCTCAACTTCTGAGAGTTCCTAGCAATGTAACTCCCTGAACCAAAACTAGCTATGGCAAAGTCTTCAGGTCTGGCTTGTGTTTACTCCCTCTATTTCTTCATTAGGAGAGAGGGACTGAAATAATCTTAAATGTAATTGTATGAATAATGTAGATGTGTTAAATTAAAATAGATCTTTCTTTAAAATGAAAAAGCTGTATCTCAGGAATATGTATTTGTGTGTGCATCTGCTTCTGATGCTTCTGACACAGAGCAAGCAAAAAAAAGACAAAGGAGACTTTTCCTTTAAACATAAAGGTCATATTTCCTTGTGGTTTCTCAACAGGTTTAGGAGGACATCTACTCAACACGCTAATACTTCCCTGTAGCCTGATCTTCATGCCTCGATGATGTAGTGCATCGTAAGGTGGTAGTGATTCCAAGCACTCCTTGCCATGTATATACACTGAAGAAAATACTTGCATGTGTACACTCAAGGTTGGTTTTTTGTTTGTGATCCTTTTCTGGTTGTTACTATTATCTTCCTCACATATAGTCCTGTTCCTTCCTGACCTTTTCTTAATGGCCTTCTGAGAAGATAACTTCCTTACCAGTGCACTAGCCATTTGTGATGTATCTGTAGGGCATGGAGTAAATTAACTTATAATGTATAATATCTTTATCCTGGGCAGAAATCTGTACCGCACTGCTGAATGCTTATGTCATTGTTGTCATGGCAAAACAACAGCATTTTCCAGGCATCTGGCATGTCAAAAAGATAAATCAAGGAAGAATGTAATTGAAAGTATCTAGAGAATCACAGCTATGGAGAGATATTGGTAGAGTCAGAAGCAGTAATCTGGAGGATCCTCCTCCCTTTGCTCCTCCATCTTCTTCTGCAGCTGTTTCCCAAGAGGACTGCTCAGAAGAAAAGAGAAATATCTATTTGGTAACACGACAGAATTACCTTCAGTACTGCTTACAGGAAACAGGATGGCTACTATAAGCAGTCTGAACCAGCACAGAACAAACTGCTCAAAACATTTAGCTGCAGCATTCAATTTGGTAATGATTCAAGACTCCAGGGAAGACAGAGCACAAAGGTCAAACATTAAAACAACATTAGTTAAAAAGCATATGTGTTAAAGTCATGGCTGGAAGAACATGACATTTTTCATACATCTCAGGAAAGTATAGAAATACAGTATGTTCTCTGTAGAACACTCAGTTTTTAGATGCAAAGTAGGCTGTGAGCATGAATAGTATGAATTATACTTAGTTAATGCTGATGCTGTATTCTCCAAAGGTTTTTTCTTTTCCTGCTATGTGGGGATGCCCTAGAAATTCAACCAAAGAAAAGATGTGGGCAGGAACAAAAGGACCTCAGCCAGCTGCCAGATTTGTTCAGAACAGTACAACGAGTGTGGTCCTAGAAAGGAGGAAATTGCTGCTGCACAGTTGGAGTCAGTTCTCCCATTCAGTGTCAGAACAAGGCTTTCTAGCATGGTTCCTACATGCGAGGCAAAGTAACAAACACAAGAATGGCTGTATTCAGCCAGACTAAAGTCCATCTAGCTAAGTAAATCCTTTAGAAAGATTATGGGAATGGTGACTGCAGACATTGATGCTTCCCAAGATTATTCTCTCAAATGGCAACTTTTTACAGCACACACATTTTGTGTTGAGCTGGGAAAAAAGCTTGAGCTCTGTACTGTTAAATGTCTGTGTTGCTTTACTGTGAGCATCCCCTAAAGCATGGGTTTGACTCAGGCCAACTATGTCTTCCAGATAGTGCTCAGGCAGTATTCACTATTTTTTTTCCAAGGACTGTTCCCACTGGCAGAATGAACAAGAGCCACATCAGGTCTGACTAAGTTTTCTGCAGCTATTCCTCTATCTTTAGAATAGCACACATAGTTGCCCTCATACTGCACTGCAGGTATGCCTTGAACCTTCTCAGTTCCATGTAGCAAAAACATCAAGAGGAAGGCTGCAACTCTGTTTGCACATAATTCACTTATAGCTGCCTCCACCATAAAACTTACTACAGTGTTTTGGGATCACAGAAACCTGGGACCACGTACTGTGTAGTTTGGACAAAGGTGCTTGGAGTTGGCTGGCCTCAGTATACTGTTTCTGGTTCATTTAGTAGTATGAGAATATCTTTTAATTTAATCTTCAGTGAATTTGTCCACTCACTTTTTGAATCCATACAAGTTTTACCATCTGCGATCATGCAGAACAAGGAGTTCAGAGCTTTGCTCTGGGAAAAAAAACACTTCAACTCCCTTTGTTTAACATATGCACTTTTGGCTGTAGATCAGGTGCCTTTTCCTGCCTTGGGAAGAAAAAAACCAAAAAACTCAGAGATTGGACACCTCTAGTCACTTCTTACTACTAGGCAGTATGACAAAAGGGCTGGAGGATATGAAAGATCTAGCGCCAGAGTTCTCTGGGCTCTGATTGACTTCTGTCTCTTGAGCACTGGCCCACTCATACTGAAGAAGACACACATGGTCAGGATATTGTGGGTATTGTCCTCATAACTACTCAGTTCTGTCATGGTTCAAGCACAATTAAGGAGTTGTTTTGTAGACTATCTGCCAAAGCTTTGCAAGCTGCTTTTATGAGTTAGACATACATTGAGCATTTGGTTAGTGAGAATCAGCATTTGCTTTATGCCTAAGAGGTTGTGTAAATGAGCTCCATTTTCAGAAGTGTATGCTACTAATTATACATTGTCACGGGTTTGACTCAGATGAGTATTTTGTAAAAAGCGGGGGTAGATTTGTGTGAAACTTTGAGAACTTCTACCATCTCCAGGTAGAATTGGACCTACCTCTGGCCAGGGCCAGGCCAATCAATGCCTCTGCATTCAAGCTGTTTAAGAGGTGACCCCATTGTTCTTTCTGTCTCTTTTGGTTTTGTCTTGCTTTGAGCTGTCCTGTCTTTAACGTTGGGGAGTTTTTCTGTTTGAGGAGAAGGAGGTGAGAGAAGAAAAAAAAACATCACCCTGAGAAGAAAGAGGGGGAGAAGAGTCCCAGAGAAGAAGGAGAGGAAGAAGCGAGTCCGGAGCAGGACCTTTCCCTAAAGTCTATGATGGTTGAGATGGCAGGAAGGTGATTGCCTGCCGGCTGAGAGACTGAGGGCAGCAAGACCATCCAGGATGCACCGTGCAGAGCCCCATGCAAGAGGGGAGAGAGACTGAGCATCAGTGGGGAACACGACCAAAGTGATTCGTGGCCCCAAAGGACTCACGAAGAGGAAGAGGATTGCCTCCTGTGAGGTGGACACCACGCAGCATAAAGGAGAGACTGTGAGGGCCCCTCTTTCTCAAGGAGAAGCTGCCATGGACAATGGGTAATGGCCAGATGGACTGCAGCCCTTACCCTCTGCCCTCCTTGTACTGATGGGAGGAGGAGGCAGCCAGGAAGATGAGAGAGGTAGGAAGGGGTGAAGTATATTTAAGATTGGGTCATATTTGTGGATGTATTCCTCTTACTATCTTACTTCGTGGTTATGGTGATGGTGAATTAAATTTATGTTTTTCTCCTCTTACCTGTCATCTTAAATGGTAGATTATTACCCTCCCTATCCTTAATCTCAAACCCTTGAGCCTGTTTAGTTGAATTGTCTCCCTCCACATCACTGTTGAAATGGGAGTGGGGAGAGGAGTGAGCTGGAGACTGCATGGTTCTTGAACCGCAACATCTTTATACATACATACATACTCACACACATACACACACATATATATACAAAGTTATGCTCTTGCTACGAAATCTGAAAGATTGTTCCTGATCACTGAGACAGTTCCTGACAACGATTGTGGATTCTCCATACTTGGAAATGTTTGAAAGCCATCTGGACATGGTCCTGGGCAACATGTTCCAGGTGATCCTGCTTGAGCAGAAGGGTTGGATGAGATCACCTTCAGAAGTCCCTTCCAACGTCCACCATTCTGTGATTCTGTGAAAAGGCTAAAGAAAATTCCATGAAGTTAAAAAAATTAATAAAGAAGTCATTGTAAACCTGGTTGACCTACTGAATTTCTCAAATTTGGAAGAAAAGTGCCAATTAGAGTGAATGAACAGCACCTTTGTCACTTAAATCAATCTAGGAGAGTCTTATTGAGGGGAAGCTGGTGGAGTTTTGCAGCAATGATTTAAGTTCTGAAGGAATCTGACATTTTCTAAAGTGAAACTTCAGCCTACTTCTACCACTTGCGGTTGCATAGAACACACACAAGAAAACCAGCAGTCCTGCTGCACTGTTAAGATTAGAAGGGTTTATGGGAGGGTTGACATTACCATGAAATAGTCTTTTTTTGCACAAGAGCATGGTTAGCAAGAAAGGTTATATGTACCAAAACCCAATAAAAATAAAAAAGGGAAAGATAAACAGTTTGATCCTGCAGTCTCCTCTTCCCCAGAAAACCAGATTAAGATAATTGTTCTCCATCAAATGCATGTCATATGGCAACTCTATTCATGTAACAGAGGATCTTATTTACCGTGTTTTTCCTTTTTATCACTTTATATGTACTTCCTAAAGATCTACATTCTGAAATAAAATTGTAACTGAACACAAATTCTCTCAGGTTTCCCTGTGCATGATAACCCATTTACATGTAACAGTATCAATTGATTGAGATACATAACATCAGCTCTTCCAGCTGACAGTGCTGCAGAGGGAGCGCAAAGGACCGTGACTATCCTGCCAGCAGCATCCACATAATTCTAATGTGCACTTCCTGCAGCGTTATTCTGGATTGCTGTTTGTGATGCTGGGGTCAGGATCTTGTTCACAGGTTTGCCTTCTCTACACTTACAAGCTCACAGTCAGCAAATAGATAAAATTAAGTTGAGATTAATGAAATCACAAAAACTACAACTACAACATCTTGGATATCATTTGTAATTAATTTTGATGACCTGATACACTAGTATAAAAATGTTGCTATAGTAACAAGTCATGTCAAAGAGTTGGATGTGTTCATTGGCATGCAGTGCGAGTAGCTCATTCACTGGTTTCTATTGCTATGGAAACATAACTGTCATTTTACGCTGATGACAAAGGGCTAAGTTACGGTTACGTTTTTTTTCTTTCTTTCTTCCAGCATCTAGGGTGTACCTAATTACATTTAATAAATGAATGCATGTCCTAGTATCAGGGAGATGAAGGATTTAACTCCCAAATTTAGTATTTACATTACAGCAGTGCTGAAAATGCCATGCACTCTACTGAAATTTGAACACAGACTTGAACTCTACACATTAACATACTGATTAAGATATACCCTCACAAATGCACAATGAGCTATATTAGAAGAACAGCATGTTTTGCAGCTCTGCCTATGGAACACTTGTGGTCATAACACTTTTCACATCCTATTTGTCCCAGTCTCCTCTTCAATAGTGTGGAGCAAGTCCATATCATTTGGCTTGGGCAGTTTCAGTTTCATTTCACTTGTCTGCCTTCCTCATAAACCTTTCATTGGTTTATTAGACCCATGTTTTACGTATGTGTCAGATCCAGGGCTAATTTCCTTTTCCGGGCTCCCTATCCAGTATCAGTATCTTCCTAGCTCTTCCATGGATCTCTCTTACAGCTTCACAACAACAGGCACTTTCCTCTCCCATTACAGTCTGCAACGCTTCACATATCTGCCTCTTTGCATTTTCTTCCTATGAGTTTGGGGCCTTCCTTCTCCTCGTTGCCTGCACTGAACAATGAACTGTTGAAGTTTAAGGCTGCTTCGGCCTTAACAGATGGTCTCTATGATCCCAGCACCATCCTCCAAGCGGAAGATAACAGGAGAAACAGGGAGATAGGCTTTAAGATAGAAAAAAACTCCACTTGAAGCAGTTTAATGAAAAAAAGAAAAATACTAGCAGTAACAGTGAGGCTGTCAAACTACATACGTACAAGAATGTAAATATACTCAAAGATACAAGAAAACATGTTAATATGGGACCCACACTTTCCAGACGACACTGAGGTCCCAACAAGGAACTAAAATTCCCAGACTGGACTTGGCAGCAGATGGGAGCACCCCAGAGTCCCAATGACAGTCTAAAAGAAAAAATAAGGTGTATCTCTACCACCCAGGGCACCAAAAGACACAGGAGCTCTTCTTAGGGGCCCTTATGCACTGAGCACCATAGGAGGGAATACCATGATTAGTCCATTTGGGTCACCTGACCCATCCTCTCCTTCCCATAGTTACAGCTGCCCCTCTCCCTCATTGTAACTGAAACCAGTGCCAGAAGCCCCAGAGAACTTTTGTCCTGGTGCTCTCAAACCAGGATATGAGGTCAGAGGAGACGCTAGCAATACAGAGTTCCTGATTCTAGTACCTGGATCACTTTTGCCTACCATCCCTAGTGTCCCACAGTTGGTGTAAATGCTACAAATTAGCCAAATTTTAAATAGAAAACATTAGAAATGTCCAAAAGTTCCAGAATTTTCTAACATGAGGAAGACAATGCCTTTTCTCCCTCTTTATTCTCAGAGAGTAAACTATTCTGAGTGAAATGTTCCTCATATTGCCGGACTGTTTCATATCTTTAGCATTGAAAATTTCAAATAAAGTGCATAAAATTTAATAAAGCTATAACTTTTAAAATAAGGTATTCTGACAACAAGTGCCAGGTAATCCTAAAAGCTGCTGAAATCTCAGCTAACGATCATACCTATAAAAATAGAAGTGCCTAACTTGGAAAAATTTATGTGTTTATGTTGCCCTAGAAATCCATCATTAAGGTTTAGTCTCCGATGCTGGCTATGGGAGGATAAGCTATACTAACAATATGAGTCACATCAATGTTCCAGTGCTGCCTCTACATCTTTAACATGGTCTAGGATTACAAAAGATGTAGATCTCTGTGAACCATCTTCTGGCTGAAGTTTTTGGGAAGAGCTGTCATCAGGACGACCATAGGTTGTTTCCGTTAATGACTTCCTGCTTGCCTGAATTCTTAATGAATAATACTGTTTTACTAACAGTGGCACCAACATCTTTTTTTCACCACAATTTTTTAATTTAAAACAGAAATACACTTTTGAGAGGCGTCCCTGCCCATGGCAGGAAGTTTGGATTAAATGATCTTTAAGGCCTAGGCCATTCTATGATTCTATGATTCTATGATTCAAATGATTCTATGATTTTTAAAAGGCTTGAAGAGAGAGTTTTTCATTGATATCAGTAGAGTCACAGATCTCAAAAAGGACAATTTCCCTGCTATCAGTGTTTTTGTTTTGTGAGGTTTTTTTACTTCCTATCTCAAAAACATTACAGTATGTGAACTGCCAGCAAAGGAAGACCTGTCAGAAGAAGAGAGAATCAGAAAGCTTCCCTCTTCTCACTTAGCTCAGTTAGAGCCTTCTAAGTGTAATCTGTGCACTGGAGTCTGTAATCTGCTGCTACACTATGTGGCAATTTATAGTCCATTTAAAATGCAGTTGGTCTCGTTAAGATATGACACTCCTGGTTATGTCATTGTAAGTGGTGTTTGCCATCGACTTAGGATGAAAAAAAATGTTTCAGTGAAACCTTGATTTCAGTGATGTCACTGCCAAAGTTTTCTCAATCTTCAGTGCAGCAAACATTCCATCCTTTGTAGCCACTAGTTGCTGAAGAGCATGTTTTGCTACTATTGTACGTATCATACCTTTTTTAATGTATTAAGTTTCCAAGGGAAATGATCTATCAGTATGCACAGACAAACAGTCCAATTAAAATATAAGCATTTAGAGTATACATACCACACCTTCATAAAGTTTCTTCACCTGGGTAGATCTTCTGAAAAAAGCCTTAATTGGTCTAAGGATAACTCATTTTTTTAGTGTGTTTCAAATTCACAGCTGAAACTCACTGCTTTAGAGAAAGTAACCACTGTTTTCTCTCAGCAGAAAACAAACACTGCTGAAACATGCATTCGGGCCATTCAGTATTTTACTTCTACAAGGACATTTTGTCACTGTATGTTCATGTCTGATTCATTGGAAAAGATGGCTAATGACTATGTAAAAGGCTTCAGAGTTATATTCACTTTTGAATACTCCAGCAAGATAAAATTCAGTGAAATGACAAGGATGTGATGTAAATAAAAAATGGATTTGAGAACGGTTCAGAATGTGGAGTTAGGAAATGAGATTTTATTACAGAGCAACACTTGTAGAGTAAAAATTCCATCATCAGAGACATCATCGGTTGTGAAGAATCTTGGCAGGTGGGTTTGGTGGTAGCCATAGGCTGCTTCTCCATATTGCAGAGAAGTCAAAGTACAATTACCACTTTATTATAAATTGAGCCTGTTACAATTTAAGCAAGGGAACTTTCCTGGTTGTTTGATAAGACTAGGTCTGCACTGTACACAACTGCTTTCAGATGAGGTCAAGAACCTCCAATAGAGTTGGACACAGCCCTCATGTGACCTGGGATGGGGAAATGGTCCTCCTTTCTGATAGAGTCCTCTGGTGGTGCTGAGGAACACCCAGTGTCACCACACTGTCCTTATCACGGAAGTATGAGCTGTGTAGGCACACAGTGACCTACAGTGGAGTCCCACAGACATTGTGCCACAGCCATAGAAACAAATCTTAGACCTTATTTCCTCCTGTTTCCTGCTGCAGCCCTGGCATCACTCAATCTGTTATCACACTTGATAGGCATACACAGGTCAATGTCATGGCTGGCAAGAGGTGACAGGGCAGTATGGGGGACAGAAGCTTATTTACACTAATAAACTTCCTTCATTCTCCGTCCTGCTTTCCCATATTTTGATAGATCTCACCTATCACTGGGATAAAGCAGAGCAGCAATTGTATCACTGTTTTCATTTTCACAGACCTGTGTGATGTTTACCAAAAATCCTTCATTAGCTCTTTATATCAAATGAACAAGGAAAAGTGTCTAATCCTGTATCACTGATGTGACACTGAGAAACCTTCTTCAAAAAGAACGTAGCAATGTAGTTGCAGCTAAGAACCTTACTATAAGCAGTTATGTGGAATAAGTCAACCCAAAATCTACAATATCCTTTCTGTCCAATTACTTTTAAAAATGTCATGTTTTAAAAATTCAAGGCCCAATGTCATTTGGCTAAGCATTTTCATTAAGAGGCTTTTAGAGATCTAGTTATCTTGTTGAAAAAGAAAACTCCTGCCTCATCTGAGAAACTGATTTTAATCTAAATCATTTGGACTATAGGGAAAGCAAGGGAAATTTCTTATGCAATAGAAGTTACCCTCAGACCATATTTTACCTGCAGCTATTACATCAGCATCAAAATGCTTTTTCTTGATGTATCAGTACATCACATAACCTCTAAAATTAAGGGTTGCCCTGCTGAGCACTAGAACTAAAAATCTAGCAACAAACTTGTCTGCCTTGTATACCCATATTGACTGACAGAAATATCACATTTAGCTAAGAGGGATCTCAGAGTCAGCTATGTGATGCTGCTACAAGATGCTGGACTAGAAAATTTAGCAGGTAGCAAACTGCAAAGGAATGCATTTTACTTAGTGTAACTTCAGGGCGAGTCTGCATCCAAAAGGAATTAGCATAATGCAAGTTCAGACAAACCATAATGCAAGGTCTTACAACTGGGTTGGGGAAATCTCAAGCACAAATATAGGCTGGGAAATGACTGGATTGAGAGCAGCCCTGTGGAGAAGACTTGGGAGTGTTAGTGGATACAAAACTCAATATAAGCCAGCAATGTGCATTCACAATCCGGAAAGCCAATCACATCACGGCCTGCATCAAGAGAAGCGTGGCCAGAATGTTGAGAGCAGTGATTCTGCCGCACTACTCTGGTCTCATGAGACCCCGTCTACAGTACTGTGTTAGCTCTGGGTCTCCCAGTATGAGAAAGACAAGGACTTGTTGGACAAAGTCGAGAGGAGGACCAAATAGATGATCAGTTTGGAGCACTCCTCCAACGAAGAAAGGCTGGAGATCAGCCTGGAGAGCAGAAGGCTTCGGGGAGTCCTCCTAGCAGCCTTACATTATTTAAAGGGGATCTACAGGAAAGATGGGGAGGAAGTTACTGGAAAGAGTCCAGCAGAGGGCAATGAAGAAGACTGGGGAACTGGAGCATCTCTCTTATGAGGAAAGGTTGAGAGAGCTGGCACTATTTAGCCTGGAGAAGAGAAGGCTGAGAGGAGACCTTGTAAGCATTTACAAATATCTAAGGGTGAGTCCAGGGAGGATGGAGCTGGACTATTTTCAGTAGTGCCCAATGACAGGGCAAGAGGCAACAGGCACAAACTGGAACACAGGAAGTTTCATCTAAATATGAGGAAGAATTTCTTTACTGTGAGGGTGATGGAGCACTAGAATAGGCTGCCCAGGGATGTTGTGGAGTCTCTGTCTTTGGAGACTTTCAAAACTCGCCTAGATGCAATCCTGTGTGATGTGCTCTAAGCAATCCTGCTTTAGCGGAGGGGTTGGACTAGATGGTCTCTAGACGTCCCTTCCAACTTTGACCATTTTAAGATTCTGTGACTTTTTACAAGAACATTTAGTGAAAAACTGTAGATTTAGACTAGATATAAGGAAGAAATTATTCACTATGAGGTTGGCTGAGCCCCTGAAACCGGTTGCCCAGAGAAGTTGTTGAAAGTCTCCTCCCTGAAAGTGTTTAAGGACAGGCTGTATGGAGTTTTGAGCAACTTAGTCTAATGGAAGGTGACATCAAGGTTATGGAGCGGATCATCCTGAGTGCCATCAAGCAGCATGTAGAAGACAACCATGGGATCAGGCCCAGCCAACACGAGTTTAGGAAAGGAAGGTCCTGCCTGACCAATCTCATCTCCCTCTATGACTGGATGACCTATCTAGTGGATGCACCCTTTGCTCGGTTGCAAACTGGTTGGATGACCAGGGCCAGAGAGTGGTGGTGAATGGTGCTGCATCCAGTTGGTGTCTGGTGTCCAGTCCTCCAAGTGTCAATACTGGGCCTAGTTCTATTCAACATCTTTATTGACAACCTGGGTGAGGAGATTGAGCCTATCCCTAGTAAGATCGCAGATGACACCAAGCTGAGGGGGAGTGTTGATCTGCCGGAGGGTAGGAAGGCACTGCAGAGGGACTTGGACAGGCTGGGTCGATGGGCTGAGGCCAATGGGATGAAGTTCAACAAGACCAAGTGCAGGGTCCCACACTTTGGCCACAATAACCCCCTGCAGCACTACTGACTGGGGGAGGAGTGGCTGGGGAGGGGGCGCGGCGGGACG
>NW_009709538.1:13603-15773 GCF_000703405.1 Apaloderma vittatum
AGTGTTTAGCCTGGAGAAGAGAAGACTCAGAGGGGACCTTATCACTCTCTACAACTGCCTGAAGGCATGTTGCAGTTAGGTGGGAGTCGGGCTCTTCTCCCGGGCAACTAGTGACAGGACGAGAGGGCACGGCCTGAAACTGCATCAGGGAAGGTTTAGGTTGGATCTCAGGAAGCACTTCCTCACAGAGAGGCACTGGAATTCACTGCCCAGGGAAGTGGTGGAGTCACCGTCCCTGGAGGTGTTTAAGGAGAGGCTGGATGTGGCACTTGGTGCCATGGTCTGGCCTATGTGGTGGAGTTGGGACATAGGATGGACTTGATGATCTCAGAGGTCTTTTCCAGCCTCAACAATTCTGTGCTTCTCTGATTCCCATGTCAGGGAGGTTGGAACTAGATGAGCTTTGATGTCCCTTGCAACCCAAATCATTCTATGAATGTATGATTCTTCTGAATTTATACAATAAAGCATTCTTCCAGTACCTTTGTCCAAAAGAATACAGATATTGTAACTGCGACTCTAAATAGGTACTGTAAATTACTTGATTCAGTTACTAATTCTTCAATGATGAAAGTTTGCTGTTCAAATGCAAGAAAGTGACTGTAATCTTTAATCATATCTCCTGTACTTTGTGCATGATTTTTCCTAGGCTTTGAAGACAAAGAATCATCTTTCTGTGAGTGAAAATATTTTGATAGCTACAAGATCTCAAGGAATAAACAATAAACAATAATGTTCAACTCTTCAGGAAAGGTTGATTTCACACTGTTTCCTGTGAGTTCTGGCTTCTATTAAACATAGCCTCACTGATAGCTGCTGCTTGAGAAAAAAAATACACTCTGTTCTCAGACAATCACACTGAGTGTTGCAAAAATGTTGTATGCATAAAAATGGATCTAAGCTGTTGCAGGGAAATGTACTATGTTATTTTCACCTTTTTAACTGGAACAGCATTCCAAAGTCTGAAAGCTTCACTTTCTGTAGAGAACTTACACTCCTTCAGATAATAAGTTTTCAGTCTCTACAGGCTATTATCACTAGCTGTTTTCTTGAAGTTCCTTAGGATCAAATGACCTTTGCAAAATTCTACAAATGTGCGTTTTGATGGTAGGTTTACTTGCTGCATTTGTTACTGAATGGTTGGATTCCTTTCAGTTCCAGAGATATGCTGGACCCATTTAAACATAGTTTGACTCTGATGATTGTTAGTACTGATGCAGCAGGGAAGTACTGAGATCACAGTGAGTATTACGGGAAAAGTATCTCACGTTACAAATAAACACCTCACTTCCCTTGCACATTGGGAACCAGGTTTTTGCGCTTCAGCTGGCAAATGATGCTTTAAAAATCAGAATCAGCACAATCTATCTTGGAGAGGACATCTGGGTGACATTTAGTGCAGCCCACTACTCAGATCAGTGCTAGATCCATCTTGGGTTGCCCAGGCCAACTGGAAACCCACAAGTCTATGGGGCCAGATGGGATCCACCCGAGAGTGCTGAGGGAATTGGCAGAGAAACTTACCAAACCTCTCTCCATCCTTTATCAGCAATCCTGGTCAACTGAGGAGGTCCCGGATGACTGGAGACTTGCCAATGTGACACCCATCTATAAGAAGGGTAGGAAGGATGATCCAGGGAACTAAAGGCCTGTCAGTCTGACCTCAGTCCCGGGAAAGATTATAGAACAGTTCATCTTGAGGGAGATCACACGGCAAGTGCAGGACAATGGGGGGATCAGGCCCAGCCAACATGGGTTCATGAAGGGCAAGTCCTGTTTAACCAACCTGATGTCCTTCTATCATCAGGTGACCCGCCTAGTGGATGAGGGCAAGGCGGTGGATGTTGTCTACCTGGACTTCAGGAAGGCATTTGACACCGTTTCCCACAGCATTCTGCTGGAGAAGCTGGCAAGTCATGGCATAGACAGGAGGACTCTTCGCTGGGTTAGAAACTGGCTGGATGGCTGAGCCCAGAGGGTGCTGGTGAACGGAGTGGGAACCAGTTGGCGACCAGTCACAAGCGGTGTCCCTCAGGGCTCAGTTTTGGGACGCGTCTTATTTAATATATTTATCAATGACCTGGATGACGGAATTGAATGTACCCTCAGTAAATTTGCAGACGACACAAAATTAAGAAAAAGTGTCGATCTGCTGGAGGGCAGGAAGGCT
>NW_009709539.1:0-24550 GCF_000703405.1 Apaloderma vittatum
CCTAGGCCATTCTAGGATTCTATGATTATTCTACATCTCTAAATGCACAAGGAAAACACAAAGAAACATACAAACACTCCCACCTCTGTCATGATCTATTTTTTATTTCTTTATCACTCAGGACTCCAGAATAATGTTAAGGGTGAGAAGGAAACCTCGTGTCTAGTTGCTCAGCTGCAGAGTCTGGGAAGGTAGCACTTTGCTGTAAGACCTAAAGCTCTGCACAGCAGCAGCCACGCCTGGCACCTCGGGCTCACCCACGCAACCAGCCTGCCCCAAACCTGAATACAGGAGAGGCTGGTAATGAAGCTTTTGAGTCAGAAGTCCCACCCTGACAGGTAAAACGAGACACAATTTTACATTATTATTTGGCATGAGCTCTTCAGTTGTGCTAAGCTGATTGAATGTGAATAACGTAAGAGTTTGTTTCTGTGTGTCCAGGGGGATCACGAGGTAGGTTTGAGGTAGGTTCGAGGTAGGTTCCTAGACTGCCCAGTTGTCTCCTGTGCCCATCTGAAAAACAGTTTTACTACTTCTTGGGGTTTTTTTCCACCTCTTATTTTGCTATTTTGGGACAGTAGGGTGCTTTACTTTTTACACTAAAACTACTTTCAGAGTAACAGATTATTGACCTACATAATGAAGTTTTGAATTTGCATTTTAACTCCTTACACTCAGGGTTTCTTCTGCTCTGTCTACTTTTCAGGTGGAAGAGGATCTGGGTGGGACTTTCTAAGAGACTGAGGCCATAATCCTTCACCTGACCATGGGATACTGGGTAAGATGGGATACAGTCTGGGGATTTTCTTTCCTCAGTAAGACCAGCGATGTGACCCGTCTTTACTGTACAGCACAAACACGTATGGAAGTATAATGGAAAGGGCAGAGACCAGTGAACAGAAGGATGTGACCTCTGTGAGGATGTGTTTTGAATTCCTAGCCTGACTGTTGATCATTTCACCAACAGCAACTTTTATTAATATTTTTCTATTATGCTTCTCCACATTCAATGTTCATACAAAAAGTCATTCACTACAGAAGCAAGGAGTTTGCCGGAGAACTTCTGAGTCTTTAGAACGCTGAAAAGCAGCACCTTGTGCAGATCGCTGAAGAGGATGGCGGCAAGAGTCATGCTGTATCTCACGTAAAATTTGCTGAAGTGCTCAGGTGAACCAGAAGCCTGCATCTCAGTGAAAGCTATGCAAAGTGATTCAAGCTTTGTCATTTTTAGATCCTATGATAAAATACAACACAATTCACACTGAGAAGTTACAATGGGAAAATACATACTAGGAAACTATGCACTTCACAATACTGCTATTTTCTTTTACTAGAGATTGAGAGATTATGAATTTAATATGCCTAAATGACAAGTATTGTATTAAAGACAGATTCAAATAAAGAACTGTAGCTACGAAGTGAAAGCTAGGATTGAAATCACATTTTTAAAACCCAGAGAATACTACCTTTGAACAAACAGTTATTTAGAAAAATTCAAAAGCACAAAATAACACGTCAGCCCTCAGAAGTCACTCATGCCTTCCTTCCCTTCTTGTTTTGCTCAGGCTCAGTCCTATGCTTGTTTTCTGTCTAGTATCCTTCATTTAAATAGCTGGCCACTTGGAGGATCAAAGTTGCTATTTTCAGTCACTTAACCTACAGTTAATCTCATTGTTGCCTGCCCGTTTAAGTAGAATTACTTGCCTACTGTGCACCTAATGGCTACCAAGGAGACTGACAGTGTGTCCTTGGCTATAGTACTGTTAAAGAAGGTGCACTTCAGAGCTCAGATAATGAGCAGTTTTAACTAGTTTTGATGGTTGTTTATAGAGTTGGTTTATATTTGAACTTATGTGACTTAATGTCTGTATTAATCATTATTGTCTGGCTGAGACTCAAGGATTGTTTTCCTCTCTCTGGAAAGCCAATTGAAAAGCAAATTTTTTTTAGAGCAAGGAACAGCAGTTCAGAACAAACTAGCACATAGGCTAGTTACATCTATAAATGATTTATTAACATGATGTATAAGCAGACTTAATAGAAAACTTTCCTTGGACACATGTAATACCTGATCTGCTTCAGGAAAAGTCTAATCATAAAACAAAGTAAAAATTTACCTAATTCTACCCAAAAGCATGGAATCAAAGATCTTTCCTAACTGGTGCCTGTGCCTCAACTCCAACCAGAAGAGACTTTTCTGAACTCAACACCAGCCACATTGCTTCCAGCAGGTTGTGTACTTTAAGAAATGGAAAAGTTTTATCACCATTCTTGACGTTATCAACACCGTCACCAAAGTATTCTGAAAAACAATGCTCCACACATAAGCAAAGTTTCCTATGTGCCTCACATTTTTTATTTTTTTTCCACAGATTCAAAGAAAAACATCTATTCAGTTTTGAAATATCAGAAAGCAATGGGCGGTGTTTAAATACTGAGTTTTTAGTACTCAACTTGAGATGACCTGTTCTAAATAGATCATAGATTCATACTGAATAATAATAGAATAGCAGGTTGGAAGGAACCTCAAGGATCATCTTGTCCAACCTTCTTGACAAAGATATGGTGTAGACAAGATGGCCCAGCAGCCTGTCCAGTCCACAGACAACTCGATACTTGTTTCCTTCAATAAATAAAATCATTCTGTAAAACGTCTATTTAAAATGTCTCCTTTCTTCTCATGGATCTGGAGTTGAGGAGTAGTCCCTTCCAAACCCTAACATTCTGTGATTCTATAATACTTGCAAGGTACTGCCTGACTTACATTTCTTTAACATAACAAATAAAACAAAAGCCCAGCACTGAGATTTGAATGCCATAAATACATAACCATCGATATAAAATCATGGTTCAAAAAGATCAATTCCACTAGAAGTTTACAAAAAATGCCTCTGCCACTCTCCTAAAAATTGCATCTCCCAAGGGTAAATTCAACTCAAGTATTATATTGACGTGAAATCCTCCACTCAAGCACGAGGTGAACCAGCAAGCCTGCAAGACCAGACTAGGCAAGTAACTCTCAGCTGCTTCAAGATACAGTTTTTATAAAATGAGTCACATGCATCTTGCTAGATAGTTTCTGAGAACTTTGTGGCTTCTTTTACATTTCAGTTGTATTAGAATTTTTAAGACTTTGTCGCACAATCATAAAAGATTATAATGATAAAAGACAATCATCAATTATCGACACTTTAATCAAGTATGTAATACCAAGAGAAGCACAGCTATTTAGGAACAGTATCAAGGATTTACTAGCTGAATTCTGTTTGAACTAATCATGTTTTCCTCTCAGCTAGACCTAATTTTCCAGTCTCCTGGTATCTGCCTATTGAAGGGACCAGCTCTGACCTCCTGTGAAGTAGCACAGAGTTCTTCTGCTTAATATATTATGCAAATGTAATTACAAAACTCACTAAGATTATTACTGATGCTATTTGAATGTTGTACCAACTAGTATCACACCATCAGACACTTGCAGCCAAGAATTTTCATTACCATAAAATACAAATAAAGTTGAAGCCTGCAGCATGAATCCCACACAAGCACACGTATCTCAACGCAAGCTGTATTTTTACCTTAAATGTACATTCGGTCACCAGTAACTGCTGCACTGTGTTCAAACAGACCAGTTATACAGAACGGCAATCGTAACAGAACCCAAGGACAACACATCAGGATTATGTCAAAGTTTCTAACAGGATACCAGGAACAACTTCATCCCAGCTCAAGATAGCCTCTGTTTTCACGCAGCAACAGGAATTTCAAGGTTTTTCAGAACAATTCTATTATTTCACCACTCTCTCTAGAGCAGAGGGTTTAAATTTTTTTTTTGAAGCTGCTAATACTACTCTACAGACATGTTAAATTGCACTGATCTGGAACAAGGGAAATGGGAAGTAATAATAGAGCCAAAATATGTTTGTGCAATGCTTATTGATCGGAATCGCACAAGCATCTCCCAGAAGAGACAACCCTTTGACAGAAATGAGTACGTGCAAAAGCAAGACACACACTCAAAGTAAAAATCTAGGGGGATTTTTACATGGTACTCTCCACAATGTTTTAGCATGTCTTCTTAGAGGTTTCATGTTAGCTTCATCAAGGTGCTGTTAAATACACACATTCGGATAGCATAAACTGGGAGGAAGACACACAAAAGACACTTGAGACAGGCCCAGTTTTGGCAGGCAGCAACATAGAAAGATTATGGCAACACGTTCAAAAGGTTAAGTAGGGAAACCAGGAAGCTGTTCTGCATTCAGGTAGACACTGGCAGAGTGCAGAAGTAACTAGCTCATTTAAAAATTATGGGGTAGACATTTGGGGTGTTGCTATATTCATAGAAAAAGCAGGAAAATGACACAACAAGCAAAACAGGATGACAGAACTCTTATCTCCCCAGGGAAACTACACCGAGCAGCTTCTATGTTTGTCCATTTTTCTAATGGAGCTGGCATAATTGTTGATGACACATACTTTATGGGTTTTTTAAGTCTTGGGCATGTTAAGGTCAGACATCAGCATTTATTGCAATTAAATCTGTGAGAGGGGATGCAAAGGTCTAGCATGAAGTCAGATAGTACCAACACACAAATGCTGCATTTCCTGCCCATTACATCCTCAGAACCCTTCTGATTTTCCAACAGACACAAGTTAATCTCACAATATTCAAATGGGAATTATGATGTTTTACATTCAGCATTCACAGCTCTCCTAAGTATTTGGCTCTCAAAGGCAATCACTATATTAGCAATACAGTATAAACTACAGTTTAAAGCAACAATTGAATCAATGTTAACAAAACAGTTGCAACTTGATAACAACCCCTCTTCCAGTATGTTGGGCAAAAAGCCATCACTGTAAATCATGTTTTTGTTACTCAATTTCCTAAAGCTTTTTGGAGTTTACATTCTCAAAAAGGAATATCAGGTTTGTGATGCAAGTGAGTAGAAACAGGAGGTTATTTGGAGCTGATGCAATTAATCAAGCAGAAAACATGTAGAATATACTATTATGCAACTTTCACTTCCTTAACCATGACGCAAAATATTTAGAACGATTATGAGGAATGTCACGTTAGACCACGCAAACATTGGGAGCAAACCCTGAATTCTTTTCCACGTCCAATACAGCAGGATTAGGTAATATTTGTCATAATGTTATGAACTGAGATAAAATCCCATGTGAGAATGTTTTAATAGATTATTTTTTTTTCACAGGATTAAGAGTGCCACTGAGAAAACAAACAGCACTAGGAAAGGTATTGGTAAGGAACTGGCTGAAAGAGAAATGACAATGGGTAGTGCTAAAAGAGAAAATAAAATCAGAGAAAGATTAGTAGTGGTAAACCTTCAGGGTCAGTTTTGAAATTGATTTAACATTTTAGTTAATAACCTTTGCACAAAAATTAATGCATGCTAATAAAATCTGTAGATATCACAAAGCTGGAACGCAGCAGTAACAGCAGGGAAGACTGGAATATCAGACATACAGAAATGGTTAAACTGAAGACTATAATAACAGAAATTGGACTAAATATAAAATGTAAATACCCACCTTTGAGTGTAACAGCAGAAACTTCACCTATACGCTAAGAGCTTATCAACTATAAATGACAGAAAAGGAACAGGAGCACACAAAATAATTATACGTGCACCCTTTCAGTGCCATGGAACCATGGCACTTGGTTTCACTGAGAAAAGTATTCTAGCAGAGAGAGAAAAATATTGCAGCTAGAACACAAGTTCTTCCTAAAATATAATCTGAAGTATTATCTATAGTCCTTGTCATTAAAGTTTCAGAAAGCTGGAAGTTGTCTGACAACTTTAAGAGTGAACAACACCTTGAAGAATGATCATACTCAAAACTGACATGAAACACTACTTCAAAAATGTGATCTGTAAAAGAAATCCCTAAAATTTTGATTTATGCATAGGAAACTTAAATCAGGCTATCAAACATGTGCCAAAATGTTAACCGTTGCTCCGACAGTACAAAATAAACCAAAATGAAGCAGTCATTATGGTGCAGAAATTATCTGCTTTTTCATTACTACTAAACTGTAAAGAGTTAGACCCACACATAAATAAACATTATCTTTTCAAATTCTTTCTATTTTGCGACACTTTTCCATAATGAAAACAAGTCTTTGAAATATAGCACATGTGGATGTCTCATCTTGCCTTAATTACTGCAGTCCCAAGGTCTACTAGCCTTTTTGGAATTAATCATCATCTAAAAGTTCCACTTATGCTCAGCTGTAGCTCGGCTGTTGCTACACCTACAAAGTCAGAGACAAAATTAACCAGGACCAAAACTCCATAGCTCTGTTGCTGTATGAGAATGAAAATATGTCCATCATATGAAATGACACATTGTGCTTGTTTTTAACTACACCTGTACTCCACTTTCTACATATATTAAATGAGGATAGCATTATCTTGCCAGACAGAGCATGTAAAACTCCCATACACCTCAACAGGATGACACCTGATGCCCAGATGACTTTATTCACCACTCCACTGTGAAGAACCAGTATCGGACAATATCAAGCTCTTGCTTCTTTTTGTTTGTAAAAACTCTCATGGCTTCTGCTTATCACTCTGTTGTTTGTGTGGCACTCTGTAAAGTTACCTCTTCTCAGCTACTAAGATCACTCTTTACATGCTTAGCGCGCAGCTGCAGACTGTAGGAAGATTTTGGTGTACCAGCCTAGTCAGTATGGAATTAGTTCTGGTAACAACTTCTATTTCAGTAAGCAAAAATACTGCAGCATATACACAAGTAAGCATATGAAAAATGAAGTGTGCTTGCATAAACTTATCACACTGAAATATCCGTATGTAAAATTAGCATGTCTAGGATATCTCTGGCATCTGAAGAGGACTGCATGAATACTCTTTTTTGTTTGTTTTTTAGAAAATCATTGCGCTAGAGATCAAAACTGCACTTTCATATTTTACACAGGAATATTTTACAGTTTTTTTAAGCAACTCTTCAGAAAAAACACAATAGCTTGATTTATATAGATTATTACATTGATTTAAGAGATAGACCCCTATAACATTTAAATCACAGGAAAAAGATAATAATTTGAGGGAAATGTGAAAATATGCATTCATTATTCTTAAAAAAAAACACAGTAAAAGAATAAAAAGGTATCCTAAAGACTCTCATCCCATAAACCATTCTGAATGTGACTGGGTGGGTTCAATCTGCAAGACAATCTTTATTCCAAGAAAAAGCCAAGGAAACAGGCAAGAATAAGCTAGACCAAGTTTGAAACATATGTGTGCAGTTGTTCTGCTAAGCCACACAATAACAGATATAAGACATAAACCATCTGACACATTTTTTGCTTTCATAGAGAGGCAGAGGTTGGTCTATTTTCCCTAGCAGAGAGTGATAGGATGAGGGTAAATGGATTTAAATTGCGCCAGGGGAGGTTCAGGTTGGATATTAGGAAGAATTTCTTTACTGAGAGGGTTGTCAGCCATTGGAACAGGCTGCCCAGGGAGGTGGTTGAGTCACCGTCCCTGGAGGTGTTTAAGAGTGGATGTTGCATTCGGGGACGTAGTTTAGTAGGTTGATAGGGCTGGGACAAAGGCTGGACTCGATGATCTTCAAGGTCTCTTTCAGCTTAAACTATTCTATGACTCTATGAAAACAAAGAAAACATATTGACAAGCATGATCCAGATATTATAAGCACTGCAACATCTGCCTAAAACTCCTGACAGCAACACACTGAGGAAGGAAATGCAGCCAGAGACTATAAAGGGAGAAATGCACTTGATCTAAGCACATCCCAGAATCTCCAGTACCTGCAGTATCTTGGCAAAAAAATATCTCAGAACCTGAAAAATAATAAAATAAAGAATGCACTGTTTGCTCAAACTAAAAATACACTTATTAAGAATAAACGACAAAGTTGTTGAAAGAAGTCTTTGTATTCAAGTTGCATATGTAATCCACTTTTTTTCCTCATAACACATAGCATAAAGCACAATTCTCGCCTAAAAATTAAAGTTTTTTTAATATCTCAGATATTAACTTACAGCCTGTATTTTGAGCACTTAAACTTAAGCAGACCCCTAAAAGAGCTACACTTGCAGAAAAATAAATTCCTTTCTGTGCTAGAAGTTCAATTGCCCATACGAGGAAAACACAACTTTGCTACCATTACATCAGATAAGATTTTAGCCTCTCCTACCCCTTGTTTTTTCTTCTCTTCTAGTCCTTGTAATTTTTTTTTACCTTTCTAATGACCTTTTCCTGGACTGGACAAACCGTATCTGATCAAAAATTACTGAGTTACAGTGGCAGTAATATCACTGCTTCCCGTTGCACGAGGAAATGCTGAAGGCTGCCCCCCAATAGCTAATAAAGAAAAACTGAACAGCATAAACACCACGGCACCTGAGTCAATAAAGATTTTAATACAACTTTTCAGATAAAGCTCCACAGGTCTTGCGTCTCTGACCCCAGCCATGAAGCCTTCCAAAACTGAACCAAGCATGACCTTATGCAAGCATCTGCTTTGTAAGCGGTATTCTAATTTGCAGGATATTGTGACCCATTTTTTCTCATCTAAGAAGTTAAAGTCTAGCAATATTTTGCTATTATCAAAAAGGAACACAAGGTAGGCTCTACAATCAACAGTTCTTCTCAAATTTTAAGCTTATCATAGAAGAGCTTAAAAGCAGACAAGGTTATTTGGACTGATACTTCCGTAACTGCCCTTTCTGCAGTCAGATTCTTGCACTGATATCTTATTATAATTAAGATATCTTGCAAGACTATCTTAATTTATTACAAAGAAAAGGAACTATTTCATGTAGTGGTTTGGGGAAACAGCAATTGTATTCATAAATTCAAATACTAAATTTCTACTTGGTAGATCTGAAAGTTCCAGATGCACCAAATACTCACCAGGAAGAATGCTCTAGCAAGAAACTAGGTAAAAGACAAAGGTTTAAAATACTTCTTACAATGCATTCTAGTATCTCGCTGTTATGGTTTTATACTAACACTACAGGAATATCAAAAAACAAAGCCAAATTATATTGCTTGCTTATGCTATGACAAATCTGCACAGTACTTGTGTTCAGAGGATGATAACAAATTTGTCCTGTGCAGCTTCTAATCTGATCTAATCTATTAACATAAACTCAATTGTGTTTCAAATAAGAACAAAGAAGCAAAGTGCCCATAAACATAAATAAAATAAAGGCATTCTAAGGAGGAACTTGAGGAACATATAAGGTACGAATAAATGAAAAACTGAGGCACTATGAAAGGAGGTAGTTATGAAACTGTGTTCACAAAGAGCTAATGGAAAGTTTGTAGAAGACAAAACATGAGGCAGTCTCCCAGTAGCACAGAAATCTTGAGAAGAAAGAAGACTCCATCACACAACTACTACCCTCATTTCTGTCTTCACCATTCTGAATTTCATGAACAAGAACAAAATGACTGAAAGCGATAATTACCAACTCTATCCTCAGCCACCACTCAAGGAGCTAATTACACTCTCAGAACCACTGTCACCAGGACTAAAAATTCAGAAGTAAGGGAAATTTTTTGGTCCTACTTCCCGATGTTGATTTTGGATATCAAAGAAAGTAGTAGGAGAAAATATTTCCAGGTCTGAACTAAACAGAGAAGAATGTCCAATGACAGGACAAGGGGCAATGGATACAAGCTGGAACATGGGAGGTTCCACAAAAATATCAGAAAAAACATTTTCCCTGTGAGGGTGCCAGAGCACTGGCACAGGCTGCCCAGGGAGGTTGTGGAGTCTCCTTCTCTGGAGACATTCAAAACCCGCCTGGACGCGTTCCTGTGTGACCTACTGTAGGTGATCCTGCTCTGGCAGGGGGGCTGGACTAGATGATCTTTCGAGGTCCCTTCCAACCCCTGACATTTTGTGATTCTGTGAATAATGAATGTAAAATTATAGCTGAACTCTCATAAAGTGAGAGTGCAAATGAGATTATTTTGTTTTCAAAAGAAGTTACTGAATTCTGAAAACACCTCCAATTTCATAAGACGCTGAACAGATCTCATGTCAGAGCTATGACAGTTCTAATGTGGAGTTTCTGCAAACACCACAGAAGCCAAATTAATCTTTATGCTAGAGGCAGCAATATCGCATGAAAAGTTCCACCACATTTAGCATCCGTTGAGCTTTGCTCTAAACTTTTTAACTTGGAAAGCAAGACCAGTTTGAGTTTTTTATATAAAAGGCTTCAAACATTAAGAATTTTCCCACTAAGGCAAAAGGGGTCCTTTTCAATCAAACTTTCTCTCTTGTCTGTCTCTCTAACTTTTGCTTTTAGGAGGGTATACATACTTCTGGTTTACAATATTCAGTTCCTACCTAAACAGGATCACATACCATCTGACAGTGCTCACATCCATCTGCCTTTCAAGCAACTGCACACAGAAGATAGACCAATCTGCATAAAGAAAAAAAATCTTCTTCTATACATTCCTCCTTTTCCTAGGAGTCTTCTTCCTAGTAAAGATGTAATTGTCCTAGCTAAAGGACTGGTGGGGACTCACCAGAAACAACGGAGGGGTGAGTTCCTTGTCTTGCTGGCCTTCCTCAACTGACAATAATCAAGAAAGTCCTTCTACAGGAGGTAGATATCAGATATCAAAGGGAAAGGGTTTATTTCTGATGGTAATATGGCTAACTACATTTAAGATGTTCCATCTTTAACTGCTTCTTGGGCCCTTTTTTCTTTAAAATCAGAGTTGAATACATCATCAGATAACTCAAGTACTACTCAATGGATATATGGAAAAAAAGAGGCACAATATGATGAACACAGATTATTGGGAAGACCAGCTTAAAGCAATTTCCCCCTATTCTCCTTCTCCATCAAACAGATGAGAGAATTGACCCAGGTTAGTCAAAATGTGAAGTTACTTCTAACTCAGACTGGTGGCCTCATTCAGTTCACTGCACAGCCCCATAAACTGTTATTTCAGCAGAGTGGAGGGGATGTTTGGAGCTTGGGTCTCAGGGAAAGACGAACAATGGGAGAAAAAGGCCAGAGGATACATCTGTAAAAGCACCTCTGCTGAAAGGACTGCTCAAGGCCACTATCACTTAAGGCACTGGAGTCAGGGTATGAAATCCCTTCTGCTCGAATAACACAGAATACAGGTCCATGCTGGCTTAGGCACCAACTACACAGCCTTCACTTAAATTTAACAATCCCGCTAGACATGACACTGTAGGAAACCATTTGCCTTCTACATGACAGCACAGCCAGCGCAATCCACTAGCTCTTGGCACTTCAAGCATATCTGGGTCTTTTAATTCCAAAATACTTCTAGGTCACCACAAGCTCCTTTGGAAATCCTACCAACGAATTCTAGGCAAACAGCATTAACCTCACTGCAGCTCGGATGCCACCCTCAGGGGCTACTATGGGAGCAGCTGCCAGCATTTATAACATTTCGTGTCACGGGACAAAACAGAAGGTGAGCATCTGTAAAGATGACCTTTGTTTCCACCCCATCCACAATGGAAAAATGGAGAGGAAACAGAACGGAGACTCAAAGAGCTCTCCCAGCTCTGTAAAGGAATACCGTATAAGGAAGCACTAGCTTACCAAATACTCACAAAAACAAGTTTCTGTCCTGAAGTTTTCCATGTAAAACTAAACCACGCAACATTTCAAAACGATACATTTTCAGTAGACTATCAAAACAACCTTATGTTATTTTTGCCTTATTTTTCTAGTGCCGTTTCCTTCACTCTCAGCACTTTGTAAGGACGTCTTCATGTGTGTGTTTGACATTATGTCTGCTGCAAAGTTTGGTAAACACTTAAAATATGTTGCTGCTTTCTTTCAAACCCACAATTACGGTTCACTTTACCAAAGGCCAGAGCACTTGGCTCATCCTTGTGCCAACTCAACTCAGACATACCGCGCAATGCAGCTAACTCCCTACATGGGCCTTCCACCCCCAAATTTTCCACTTAAGCAAAGTAATGATCAGGAGAGATGGGATACACTCAGAAGACAGAAAATCACTTATTCAGCAAGTCAAAAATGGATATGCTGGCACCAAAACTTATAGTTGAAAGAGAAATGCATCTACAAAGAATCCCAGATTTCAGCTGCCTGCTAACTTAAGTAAATATTTCAGGGATGTCCCTAAAATGATTTTTACTGAGGACAAATAGTACCTTCGTGTTAAAAGCAAAGTAGAGGCTTGCTTAATAGGGAACAGACAGTTCTTTTATCCCTCTAACGAATTTATTCCCTTATGCTCAATACTTCTCAGAAAGGATGTCACTTCCACAGAGAATTCTGCTGCTCTACATTTTAAGAACTCCAATGTTCCAGTGAAGCCCAACTTAAACTTCAGAAGTTGAGAAAGAAAACAGAAAGAAAAAAAAATTAACTCATCTGGTGGTTTAGCATGCTAGAATCCTTCAGACTAAAAGACAGCGACAAGTAGAAATCCAGAACACACCGATCAAGCTAACTGTATTCTCACATGCCTCACGGAAGTAGGTGTGTTTATGCTTTGCCTGTCCACCTCTCCACATGCAAAAGATGGCATCTGAAACGTAACCTGAGAGCTTGCCCTGTAGTTTTACCTATCCTTCCATAAACTTAACCAACAAAAATAATAATTAACATAGGTGTTTCAAAATTCTTTCAAAATATTTTCTTAGTAAGAAGGTAAGCAAGGATTGTTTTATCATTCAAAAGAAAGACTGTTTAAGGTGGGTGTGTGCCAGTATATGAAAACTATTTTAAATGAATATTTTTGCAGTGGTCTGAAGGATCATGAGCCTAAATGCTCAATACTCTCTAGTTGCAATTTCACTCCACATGCTGTGCAACCCTGCAGAAAACAAATAGATGGAGGCAAGAAAATAAAGATGAAAAGGACTTAAGCATATTAACACTTATGATTCTGTACTATTCAGGTAGCTGGAATGTCCTAAATTAAATTTAGGGCAGAGACAGACTTAGATGCACCCTTGCTAAGGTAAAGGCTGCCTCGGAAGACAGCACAAAAGGCAGCAGCAGCAGCACAGACACACGGAAGGGGCACGCAAAGCCTCCACGGGCATCCTCACTGTGCCCAGAGGGTGTCTCCTGCAATCCTCAGGGAAAATTTCTTCCAGCGGTAACCAGGTCTTCTACAGTCTTTTTTTGCTTAGAAGGATTTAGACAAAACCAAATATTTTAAACCTCAATTTCTACCTCGCATAAAACAGAGAGAAAGCCTGGCTCACTAACTAAATAATTAGCTTGTTTCAGCTGTAGGAAAAAACAAATCTTGCACGTTTGAGGCAATGCAACATGCATAAATGAAGTGTAGCTACCTAGCTTAAGCTGATAAGAGTTGTACTCCAGCCCACACCTCGGTATTCAAAAATACATGCCAATGTAAGCTTTTAACATAAGCCATGAGGAATTAAGTAACACCACAATACTGAAACTGAAATTAATTGCATGTAGAGATTTCTTTCAGCCAAAAAACAAGGTGTCACAAATCTATAAATATAAACCACAAATTGATGTTGTTTGCTAATAAATGTACAATCTTAACAATCTTACCCTGTATGCTATCAACCCAAACAGAAAATGAGCACAAGGCAATATTTAACCTTGGCCTACAAGCAAGCATCACTTCATTAGTACAAATTAGTAATTTAAGGTATCAGGGGTAGGTATAAGCTTTACATGAACTCCCAAGAAACTTGTGCATTTGCAAGAGATACGCATTCATACACACTTTCTGTTAACACCTTCACATATACTTAAATGAAATTTTCTTTCTAAAGCTAGTCTTGGAGCTGTCAATGGCATTTGGTAATGTCTCTGCTGCTGCATATAACAACAGCAAAAGCCAAGACACACATTAGAGAAAAGGCCGTTTCATTAACATGCTGAACCATCATCTAACTATCAGGTAAAACACTACAATATGTTCAGAGAAATTAATTGATCATAAATAAATAAAATAAAAAAAAACCAACAAAACGAAGTTTTCTGTTTTGAGTGATGTTATCTTATGAGGACTATATAGTTTATTTAAACTAAAAAATGGATAAAACTAGGAAAAAACTAAGAATATCCTAAAAATAGCGGTACTGACAATCTTTCAGCTGGCAACTTTTCTCCTTCTTCAGTCGACTAGGTATCGGGAGACAGCTTTGAAAGTATCATGCTGTTTCTCTGCACAATTCTACCCATACCTAGTACTCCCACTATAAATTCATCCCATAATGACACAATGCTAGTGCAGAAATAGCATTCAAATTTGGAACTCCAAAACATGAAATACAATCACAGCAATTTTGTTTAAGTAATTCTGAGGTTGCTCGTATTTGATGTTTCCAAACTTTGGCCAATGTACTTTAGGAAAGAAAATTATTTGCGTATGACATCCAAGTGGTCTGCGCATGAACTACCACTGCAATCTGCATCACTCCCAAACAAAACGGACAACAAAAAAAAAAGTGACTGATAGAAAAGAGCAAGAGGAGTGACACAACAAGAATAAAAAAGTCAAATAATATTTTCAAAAGGTACAAGAACACACAGATAAAAAGGAAATTATTATCAAAGTACAACACTATGTGCAGTTAACGTGAAAATCTACCCTGAAAGAACTGGGGCACTAAAAGGAAACAAAACAAAACAATCTGCTATCTCATTGTATGAAAAAACCTTCAACAAAACATGCCTAAAGCATGGTTTCTAGTTCACTAGCTACAACCCAGATCAAACCCTGATGCAGAGCAGCTATTCATCTGTAATATCACCACTGCAGCTGTTACATTACCCACCATTTAGAAGCATTTTCCTTCCTCTTCTCCTACATCCTTTGCTGTGTGCAATACACTCCCAGAAAGGATGTGGCCACCGCAGTTAAACTTTCAGGAAAAGAGCATTAGTGGCATTTAGATGATGTGTTTTTATTTCCTTTCTTTTGCTTTACCAGTTGCAAACATCCTAGTAAAACTAACAGTGGGACAGGTCTCGTTTCAAAGGCTGATCATTTAACATATACTCAAGTGCTCCTTACATTTTTAATCTTTGCAAAACATCCTCTTATGCACAGGCATTGTATTACAGCTGTACTAATGACAAAATGCAAAAGTGGTTTTTAGAACTTTATAAATGCAGGAACCTCACTGGCAAAGATACAAACCAAACAACAAAGGCTGGGAATGCATAGCAACCTTTTTTTTGGTCAAGAATTCACAGTAATAAATATGAGAGAGTAAGAATTACTATGTCGTTTTGAACTGCAATGCTACCTAATTTTCACTCAAAATTTTACAACAACATCAATTTCATCTTGGAGACACTAACTACTTGAGGACGGAAACATCACACCTACTGCGTATTGCATGCTAACACTGCTGAATTGCCAAGGTTTTGTTCTGTCTGGAAAAAAAAGGTAGAGATGGCGCCCATCTGCTCTTCTGGGAAGAGTTACTACCCCATATGCAGCATCTCAAGAATTAATCCACAAACACAAGTTAGATCCAAATTAAACTGTATACAAAAACCTTTCACATCAGGTCCCAAGCAAACAGTTTCTCAGGTCTAGAAGAGTTGAAATCTTCAAAATTCAAGAATAAGACCCCGCTTGCACTTTTCCACAGGCATTACCACAAAGAGATCATTTCAGCAGGTAGACACAGTTCTTCAGCAAAACCAGCACACTTCAAAATACTCCAGAAGAGCGATCTGCAGTTTAGCACTACCCCACTCTAAAAGCGCTCCTAGATACAGCTCTTCCATGAAAACCCACAATCTCAAAGGAAACAAAACACAACCCAGTAGGAAACTAAAACAAATAACAATACATCTTTTGGACAAAGAAAAAAAAACCCAAACCAACTCTTTTCTGGAGTGCAGTAGCCAAGTAGAAACAGTAAAAGAAGGAGTGGCCAATATAGACTCTCATTAAGGGCAATAGATGCACGTAACAAATGAACTCACTCTGCCAACTTAACGATTCAGCTTAAAAAATTGAGAGTTTTCCTCCTGATTGTTGTCAGAGCAAAAGACACCTATTGAGTGCACTTCAAATTCTGCCTCTTGTAAGGTAATCTTTTCCTCTGCATACAATAACTACCATGGAATTCAGTAGAGAATGATACATTAAAGAAAAGATGACATTAGTTTTGTGGAAAAATCAGTCATGGCCTCCAAAAAAGCTGGACACAAATGACTTAATATTTTCCTTTGAAAATACTATTTTTTATATAGATAGCAAGGTGTAGATAAGTATCACACTTTAAGTACTTTCACTTACTTAGCAAAATGCTCTCAGTTCATTTTATAGATAATTTCATTAAGTCCAAAATAAAAGGGTGCAAAAAATCTAAAGCAGACCATGCAGTGAGGTGTTTTCAGCTTCCATACAGATTGAATGAATTAATCAAGAAACAGAGTATGACCCTTCAGTAAGTCCACTCAAAGTCGATCATATTTCACAGGCAGGTTTCCAGTTTTGCTTTTATAAATTATGGATCATTAACTCTGAAACAGGCCAGTGTGCAAGATTCATCAGATGCATTTGGATATTCATTCACGTCTCTGCCCATATTGTACAAGGTTAGCAACAGTTCTCCACAATCACAGGATATAGGCAGGTCGGGTTCATTGTGCTTACTATTACAGCAAATACCCATTACTAGCTTAAACTCTTTAGAAGGAATTATTCTCACTTCATCAAGTAACTTCTCTTAACTCCACCAGGAATTTAGAGCTCAAATTACTTACCTATGAACATAATGCAACTGATGAACGGAATCAATAGCTATCACCATTTCAGCCAAATAAAACCGAGCCATGTCTTCAGGTAGTCTGTCCTCAAACTTGCTGAGCAATGTAAGCAGGTCTCCTCCGACATAGTAATCCATAACCAGGTACTACGGAGCAGGAGACAAGAAAACAGCACAGGAAAAAAACAATTTATTGAGTGATCAGGGTCTAAAAACTATTTAAAGCATAAAAATTAATGTACTGAAAAAAAAATTTTTAAAATTATTAACGTTCCAAAGATGCTTAGATGTTCTGAAAACAGTAGTTGGTTCAGTCTCATTTTAATATTTAACCTATTTGAGTATTTTTCATATTTATACCTCTCCAAATAGAGTAAGCCTTGTGACAAAACAGTATGAAATTCATCCACTGTTGCATCACCAAACATAAAATATTTAGATACTCTGGATTCCCTTATAAAAACAATATCCTTTGACAGAACATAAAAGGACTGAAGGGTTAAAGTACAGGCCTATTAAAAAAAAAAAAGCCATTTGTGTTAACCTGGGATCTCATTTAAGTGTCCTAATATCCCATTCTTCTTTTACCATTAAAGAAATGGTCTTGGAGAATAAAAGTTTTCAGACTATTCAGATTAAGGCAAAGATTGAGAGACTTCTAGCAGCTCATAGCACAACTTCAGATGCTGTGGACACTGCACACAGGATTTGCCAATATGCAATGGAAGTGTCACCTTCTCTCACTGAAATAATGGAGCAAGATTTTTGATTTATTAGTGAAATGTAAAACCTGCTTGACATTGAATCAGGTGCAAAGCCTTTAAAAAGAAGAGAACCTTTCTCCATTCTACTGTATTACAACAGAAGGAAGTGCCACTTCCTTTAGAGACATGGTCAAAATGACCGGAAAAAGTAAACTGAAGAAATGAGGGAAACTCATGATTAGTATTTTACCTTTGCTTAGTTTGGTTTAATTGTGGAACAGCAACTGGAAGGGCAAATGGAGGGGAGGGGAAATCTAACTAATTATAACTAACAAACCAATTATAAGCAATCTAATTTAACATCCACTGCTATATCATTATTTTCAGACATTGTTGTGGACAGGCTAATTAGAGTAACTGCCCACTAAAGTATATAGTATCTGAAAGCTTCTGCCTAGAGTTTCAACCTCTGCTGCCGGTAAGGCAGCATATATCTACATTTGAAGCAACGATACTTAGGTGTATAATGAATCGCAAGTAATAATACAATACTAAATATCCAAAACTATATGCCAATTTATTTAAAATTTTGATACAGCAACTTAACAGAACTTATAATTAGTTCCCCTCATTTGTTCAAGTCTTTCCCACCTTCAGAAAAATATATTAATATATGTGGAAAAAATCTTGCAAAATTACACCACCTATAAGGAAGATACGGGGCAGCTGGACTCTGTGTCACTGACCAGAACCCCCCAGGCCTGACAGCTCAGCCCATTTTCAATCCATCTCCCTGCTGCTTGCCTTTGTCAGCTCATCTATGACGATATTATGACAGGCAGCGTCAAAGGCCTTACTGTAGTCAAGATAAACAACATCCACTGCTCAGCCACACCTACTGCTCAATCTACATAGATTTTTCTGTAAAGCCGCTTCTGTTGCATTTTATTTTTAAAAAATGCATACAGAGAGCTAGTGATACATTCACACTAAAATGATGAAAAATAGCATTACTGATATTTTCCCCAGCAGGCTGCAATACTAGATCCTGTTAGCAGACTATCAAAGATAAAGAACAGAAGCCAGTCTGTGCTTAAGTGAAAATACAGAAACTGGCAAGATTAAAACAAATTCTAGCAGGTTTTTGTGGAATATATAATATTTGCTTTGAAATAATGTTAACAGTATGAGCAGAATTACATAAAACATGGGATTATTTTCATTGTCCACATTAACAAAGCGCAAAGCTGTCCGAGAGGAATTTAAGCCAACAGTTAGATTCAGAAATGCAGAGCCCCCTACATAAACTCCACCAAACTTCATGGATCACTGATATCTGAGCTGAGAAAGCAATATAATTGCAAAAAGCATTGCAATTCTCAAATATTCCATGTATAGCACTTCTTTTATTGGACAAGTTGGGGGGGAAAAAAAGATTATGACTGCTCAGTGCATTTTAAAGAAACCATCACAACTTACTAATGATAAAGAATACAAAGCACAGGGCAATAAAAACCATATAAGCAAAATATATCAATGTGTAGTCATTTAATTTTTCAGGCCTAAATATTACCACAACTGTATCACAATCAAAATATACTTCATGTAGTAAAGGTTTCGCAGAAAATTGGCACTTTTCCCTCATAGTAGCTTCTTTTTGTAAGTCTTTCAAAATACACGAAAACTAAACAATTTCAAATATTAAAGGGGCATTTTAACCTTCAGTTACAGCTTCCAGCTCTTATTTATGAACATTTAGTGACACTGTTCCATGCTACAATAACATTTTACTGCTTTGTAACATCTTAATGGGTTTAAGTCCTCAGAAAAAGCAAAGGCCAATCAAAATGAACTGTTGTTTGAGAACAGGACTACTCCCTATTTCTAACTGTAAAACAGTAATCAGCAACATTTATCGCAAAAATGAAAGCAAAATACATATTAAAGCGCACTTGCTTTTTTTTATGATTTCAGTTAAACTGTAGTGATAATTAAAAGAAAGAAGATGTGGATAAGTTTATCAACAAATGCAAAGTGGTTTAAGAAAACCAAGATGCATTGCTGAGATATTTATAGCATAACTTCAAAGGTTTCTTCTACTTTCCACCCTTCAGGATCTTACACACAAAATCATAGATCCTCACATGGTCTGTACAAAACTAACAAGTAAATAAACTGCATTTGTGTCTCAAACTACAACTAAGAATCTGCATTTCCATCACTATATACAGAAAAGCAATACTCACTAAATAGTTTTCATCCTGGAATGCATAATGTAATGTTGTGATCCACTGGTTATCTCCATTCACTAACACATCTCTCTCTTCTCGAAAACATGCTGTCTGAAGGGGAGAAAAATTATTATCGGCTTTAAGTAAAAAAAACCACTAAAAACAAACACATTTTGCATGTTGACTATGTTTTAACATTATATTTTGAGGGAAAAAAAATCCCCAAACTTCCCCTCAATTAAAAAAGTAATTTCCTACACCCTCCAAACATGCCAAAATCTACGGAAAAACTAGGCATCAGAAAAGTTTACCGTCTTCAAATTTAAACGGTTCTGCTTCTCTATATTGTTGAGTAATGGAAAAGGAGAAATAAATTGCCTCTTCCCATTTTCTAAAATTTCAAAATCAAAATCTTATCTTTTTTGTACAAATAAATACTGAAATCAAGTATCAGTAGTGACAGAATAGCAATATAAGATGGAAGAAAACAGTCAATAAAGCCATTATATTATTACAACTGCAACAGGAGATAAGAACTAGAATCTGGAGCCTTGTGTCACAGTTTTCTCATCATGCTGTTAGCCTTATTTTACACTTGAATTTTCACATAAGCAAGGTTCTTCTTTTCTGTTGAAAGTAGTTGCCAATAACTTCCATGTAATTGTAATTTGATTATCATTAACAGCCACTTGGGGTTTTCTCCATACTTTTTGCTCAGGGAACATCAGACAGAAGTGAATATTACTCTTGTCAGACGTAAGCTGTTGACAAGGCATCCAGGAGGATCTCTCCTAATATACTGCAAAGAAACACAGGAGGTAAAAAGCCCCTCCACAGCAAGTGGAGCAGAGGAGGAAGAACTACTGCCAAGAAATGCTATGCAGTGCTTAAGGCAAGAAGGAGAGGACAGGTTTGTATGAAAAAAAAAAAAAAAAGAAGATAAAATGTGAAGAAAATAACTAGCTGGAAAGCAGCAAGACAGTTAATTCAATGGAGGTCTCGCAACTTGTCCCTAGAACTGAACAAAATAGCAGCTTTGCAGAACGATAGAGGGAAATGACCACACAAGGAGACAAAAAGAAACTATAGCAAGGAAATGTGATCAACATTTGAAGGGACTGACTTCTGAAGCAAATATCACAAAAAAACCAAAAAGGTACCAAACAGCAAAGCCAACACACAATTTGGTTCACAAAAAGGTCTAAAAGAGAGCACAAAAGAAAGAACAATAGTTATATGGTTCTATTTAGAGGGCAGATGGAGGGTTAGAGAAAAAAATAGATCATAATCTCTTCAAAAGCACACTCTGCTACTTTGCAAAGATGCTGCATCGATTTGAGCCATGCCCTGTCTCCTTCATCTTAGGAGTTAGCTAAATTTAAAGGAAATCCAAGGCTTTTTACTTTTTCAATTTCACTTCCAAAAACAAATACCAGAACTCTGACATGGTTATTGTTGGCTGTGAAATTTGGAGAGTGAAGAATGAAAAGCAAAATATCATTTAAAGATTGAGCTATGCAGAAGAATACACGCAATAAAAACAGAGAAGAAAATAACTCCCTCCTTACAAGCAAATAAACCATATTAAGTCTTGTTTTGGTGAATACAACGCACAAGAACATTGCAGAGAAGGAAAAAGGGTATACTTGAATCATAGCCCAATGCATGAGATACATCACTTAAATTTGAGAAAATAACAGAACATATTTTAAACAAATATCCTCAAAGGTTATTAAGCAAAAAAATGGACTTGGGTGTAGGAGAAGGAGAAAGGATGGATGATCTTCATAAGGAAGAAAATCTGTTCTATGCTTCAGCTTGATTTTTTTCCTTCGTTTGTAAACTCTTGACACATTTCAGAAAGAGACACTATGAACTCTTGTTTTCACACAGATGAAAGAAGCAATTTCCCTCCTTGTTATGACACAATTCACAGGATTAGTTACTAGAGATTTTATATAATTCCACTTGTTTTTGCCATGATTTAACAAAAGGCCATGCATTCCTTGAGCACTCTAGACACCCACCTCTGGGTAGTATGCCTAGAGCTTACTGCAACAGCTATAACCTCAGTAGATCACAGCTGAGACAGTCACAGCCAAAAGCTGAAGGGGTTTGTGCACTTTGCATTAATTCATGGCAAAAAAAAAAAATATGAAAAGTTGGTAGCAGTGGTTCTTGGAATTCCTACAACATAGCTCAATTACTTTTTTTTAAATTAATTTTTTTGTGCCTTTCCTTATTTCAACATTATACATTGTCTTCTTGACTTGTTGACAGAGACCTCCAGACATGATCTGATGCAACCCCGTGTTCCAGAGGAAAGCAGACTCAGTGCTATGGTTACATCTATACTGTTATCATGGCCTTCAACTAGCAAAGAACTCAGGCTGCTCAGCCACTTGGTGTTCAAGTCTTTGCAGCTCAGAGTTAGCACCTGCCAGGAGGGCTGAATGCTTCCACGCCGTCTAATATTTGTCCCAATCTCTCCTGACCTTGATCTGGCATCACCGGTGGCACACGTGTAACCGCAAGCGATTGTCAACACTCAGGGTGACAGCTCCGGCAGAACACCAGCAAGCTGTTGCACGCTTTCAGGTACTCATTTTATCAGTAACGTTCCGAGTTCTGTATCGCGTCTCGGAGTTTTCAACAGTGATGAGTACTCAGAAAACTTAAGCTTTTTATAATACAACAGAGAACGCTGGCCTCACAACCTGTATAATTTCACCATAATGAAGTTTTTGCACACAATTCCTCTCAGAGCTTGCAGTCATCGACCCTAATCTGGTATTGGCAAGCCTCTTTTGAGTACATACTCCTGCTTTTATCCCACAGAGTTGATAGAGAACTACACGAACAACTTATTTCTGCCATTTACATACACACCCACCTATACGCTTGTCTTGCACTTGTGAACCCTGTGATCTTTGTGCGTGCATCAGTGTTCGCGCAGCACACTGCTAACAGAGCCAAAACGGGTCGTTTTCCCTGGCAAGTCGTAACAAGTGAGACGCATTCATCAACATTTTAAAATGACAGATTACAGCGGAAGGTCGTGCTTTGCAATGCATTTTCACTCCAGATGGTTCTCTTTCCACTGTATACCCATGGGTTACAAATACATGGAAAGACATAGCTGTAATTCTTTTTAGGCTAACTGCTTAGACTTACAGAAATAAAGCTGGACCCATGGGAAGAGTATTTTAATACCCTGCACAGAGAAAAAAATAATCTTTCAAACCTATTTATAACTGTATTTTAATGGAAAGAAGTAGAATTTAAACTGACTTTAAAAGGGTATGTTTAAAAATAGAGTGAAACTTTATTTCTGGTATTTTCTTTTTCACTGAAATAATAAAACTTGCAGTAATGACATCGGTCTTGGAGAGAAATACCACTTTTGTATCAAGACTAATGCTTGGTATCTGAATAATTTCTGGATAAAGAGGAAACACACTGTGTACATCTAACCACAATCTGTATGCTATTTATACTTCTAACGTGATAACATTTTCATTAAAAGAGACAGGATGTGCACGCATCAGAAATTGGCTTTAATGTGTCTGGACATTTTTTTCTTCATTTTTAAGTGTGATGGTGTCCCACTGATTTCATTTCCTACAAAGATATAATTAAAACATACAAGCAGAAATAAGAATAAGGCAAGGCAGTCTGAGAATACCAAGTAGGAGTCTCAGATAAAAACTGAGATTAGAGATAATTCCATCAGGTAAATTAGAAGAGGCACCAAGATAGTGCATGCACTGTCCAAAACAAGGGAAAAACAAAGGTCAAACAACTTTGTATGTGTAAGCCACTGAGTGATATTTTCATGAGTCTATTTTCCAGGTGGTTTGTTTTTAGTATGCATAGATGGAAGATTTTCAAAGCAATTTGAAGAGTTAAATATATGTTCTGTTTAAACGTAATATACAAGTCTTCAGGCAAAGACTGCATTTTGTAAGCTTCTTTCCAAAGGAATCCAGGAAATGTATCAAGGATTTTATGAAGAGTGGAGTATAGAAACAAAGTAGGAACCTAAGGCAAAGCGGGCTGGCAAAAGAGCTGTTCCACCTTTTTCAGAACACAGAATGGACTCAAACTTTAACAAGAAAATTTTCATCACAAATTATTGCAGATAGACATTTTTATGAAACCTACCCTTAAATTGAGACTTTCATCTTTTTTTGATTTTTCAGTCTATAAATTGAATCTTGACTAAGTTCTAACTACTGATAAACTAATAGGCTTAATGAGTTATAGCTCAGTAATTACCCTTTTATAGCTCAGTAATTACCTTTCACCATGGAAAATACTTCCTGAAGACTACATTCCTAACTGGAATAAATGCCTTACAAGATTGCTTGTACAGTTGCTAATTCTTGGGCAATTACAGAAAACGTATAACGTCTAAAACATTCAGCCTTACCTAAATCAAGACTCCCTGCCACTTCAAGCCTTCTGACGAACTGTTTTAAGGTTATTTTATTATTAATCTTCATACTGTTAAGAAGTAGCGAACCACACAAAATCGCAGAATGTTAGGGGTTGGAAGGGACCTCAAAAGATCATCTAGTCCAGCCCCCCTGCCAGAGCAGGATCACCTACAGTAGGTCACACAGGAACACGTCCAGGCGAGTTTTGAATGTCTCCAGGGAAGGAGACTCCACAGCCTCCCTGGGCAGCCTGTGCCAGGGCTCTGGCACCCTCACAGAGAAGAAGTTTTTCCTGATGTTTTTGTGGAACCTCTTATGCTCCAGCTTTTATCTGTTGCACTTTGTCTTGTCACAGGACACCACTGAAAAGAGCCTGGCTCTATCCTCCTGA
>NW_009709540.1:0-31252 GCF_000703405.1 Apaloderma vittatum
GGATTTAACTCCATTGACCACAACTCTTGGAGATCTTGCACTGCCTGTGTTCATCTGTTTTCTGTGCTTGAATGAGGAGCTACACTTCTCTGGGCCAGCCGAGCCAGCACAGCGAGGGTCTCTCTGTTAGCTTTGAAAAACCGTTTAGAGTCACTACGTCTGTGCCTTTTTGGAACGGGAGACCATCGGTCCCTGCACAAAGCCCAGATACATCGAGTATGGGGAAGGTGAAAGGATGAGGTACTGCGTGTCAGGAAAGGCACACTTCAAAATACTTTTCTGTTTCCTGACAAATGGGAAAATTTTAAAGAAAACGCTTTATGTTGATTTAGATTAGGAAGTTGTTTGTTTATTTGTTTTTTAAATTATTGAACCAGATTGTTCAGGAACAGTTAAGATTTGAATATTTGCAACTAGGCTCCCCCGCGAAGGAGTGCACAAAGAAAGAGCAATTACCATTTTAAAGTTCCCTTTCCCCTGCCCCATGCTAACAGTTTCAGGAAGTAAGAAAACTGGATCATCATACAAAAGAGTTTGGAACTTGCTCCTTTGTGATGTGAAACAGCTGAGAGTGTCCTTCTTTCGCTTAAAAAGTAGGAAGAGCAAACCCCAGACTTCTTTTGCTGTGACTTGGAGAAGGAATCCAGTCTCCCACAGATCTGTGAGAGAACCTTCAGTAGCAGGTTCTCAATGTGTAGTCTGCTGTCTTTTCTACTGGAATTCTTTCACTTTCTGTAAAATTATTAAATACCCACTGGGTGGAAGCCGTGTATGCCGAGTCTATGGATTCTAAGCTTCCTCCTCATTTGTTTTGGATTGTGCTATGCGATAGAGGTGTAAAACTGACTTCATTACAGTTGCGGTGCATTAAGCAGTGTGATAAACCTCTGTCACTGCAAAGTGTAGATCTGTCTTGAAGAAGATGAGCTTCTTATCTGCTTCTATATACATGAGATGAGAGCTTGAATTTTTTGCTTTTCTTTTAGAGTCCACTGCAACTGTCTAAATCTTTAACTTAGGTTTATGTTTAAGGCGTTCCTTTATTCTGAACTGCAACTTTCCCCTGTTAGATCGTTGCTGGTTCAGGCACAGCGTGGAGGACTGTGAGAAACATTCTTGAATGAGAGAGAAATGCTCATCAACTGTTTTCTTTTCAACTATATAGCTTTTTTTTCTCTCCCTTTCCTAGAGGGGGTAAAGTAACTTTTGAGATCTTTATGGCAATTCAGAATATTTTGACAATGGCAAAACTGGCACACTATTTCTAATAGTTCTTGTAATTATCATCCCCAGGAAAAATGCGTTCTTTTCACCTGTGTGCTGTGCTGCTGGCACAATAGGATTCTGTCTGTCCCAACTCAGCCAGACTAATGTGTCTAGTTTTGTTTTTCAGGCATCCACATTTAATCATCTTGGGAGGAATGTTCTGCATAGCTATAGTGAAGTGATCTCACTGTGGAGTCGGCTTGTGAAGAGTGAGATTCATTTGGAAAATAATGAGCAAGCCAAATTTCTCTGCTTTAAGATAAAGAGTACAAAGCGGGAATTTAACTTCACAGCCAGCTACCAGAATCTGCCAATGGTAACGAAGAAATACAAATGCAATTTCTTTGGCTCAGCACTGTGTTTTTTGGGTCTGCCACCTTCCCGAGGTGTGTTACTGCTAGTGATGAAACTTAAACACTTGCAGTGCTGCTTCTATTTCCCACTGTTTTGACAACCTGCAATGTAAAACAAGGTTCAAAAAGAAAACGAAAACTTGTGCGGTGTAGTTTTGAGTACTCCTCACCTATTGGGGAGGCCAACTGCAAAGAGAAAGTCAGGGAGGGGAGGACAAAGAGAGGCTGCATGGCTAGAGAGCGAGCTGTGGATGTGACTACTCACCTTTTGATGCAGATATGTATCACAGATCTGGAAGACTCTGCTGTCTTGAAGAATCAAAATATCTTGCCTGCTAGTGAGCCCAGTAGCAGCCTGGGTTTATATGCTATTTTAACCTCTACAGCCATTCCAATCTTAAAATAATTTTTGCTTTGCTTGATGTCTACAGCGCAGGAAGGGTAATCAGCAGATTGTCCTCCAAAGAAATACGTTGATCAGTTACTTTAGTTAGTTCTTTGCAGGGTGTCTTAAAACAAGAAGTGTTTTTCTAGTCATAGCATTCCATGCTTTGAAAATCCAATCAGTTTTTGTATGTAAATATACTGGTACCAGGGCTAAAGCTTGCTCCTGTTGCAGATAGGTTACACTCAAGTGATCCCTTACAGGGCATTTGTCTTCTGCTGAAGTCACTTTTCTACTATAATGCCACTTTCAATCCTGTGTAAGTGGAGGGCAGGATTCCAAGTGAAGCAGAAATAGTGAGATTTCAGCCTCGCTGCAGCCTCTTGAGCGTTGTGGCTTCTATACTGAGATTCCTGCACATGAACGCGGTAAATCTGATGCAGTTCTTTCCTCTTCTGGTCTCATGGTTTGAGTGCAGCCTAAGAAGACAAGTTTTTCTGTGAAGACTGTGTGGAGAGATTATGAAAGTCTTCCTGTCCTGCTGCAGTTTGAAATTCAGCTAGAAGAGCTGAAGAAGGAGAAGATGCTCTATCAAAAACGTGGAACACTCTATTTCAGGTGCAGTAGTCGTATTATTTCTATCTCTGAAGAATGTTGTGGCTTAAATTTCACGTGTGTCTTGGGATTCTTGGGAAGTGTTTTGGCCTTTACAAAGTGAAGTGCCACATGCAGAAAACCTGTGCTTCCTTCTGTCTGTCTCTGAACTTGCTCAAGCACACTCACTTCACAGACTGTTTCTTTGCACTGATTAGCTTTTGCCTTCTTTACTGAAATGATAGTCAACAAACTTGTCAAAGGCAACAGGCCGCGGGTGCTGTGGCACCCTGTTTGTCGGCAGCTCTGTTGGGCGTGTAGCGTCCTTTCATGAAAACAGCAGAATTGATAGTGTCTCCAAACTCAGAAGTGGTGAGAAGCTTCAAAATCCAGATGTGATCCTCACTGCCTTCCAGATGCCTTTATTCCAGTTCTTTGGAATAGGGTAGCCATTCTAAAAACAAAGGTATCCCTCTTCAAACACATGACAAATGGTCTTTTTTTTTTTAGATTTTGGAATGTATTTCCATTTCCTGATGAGAATGAGGGTGCTGCTTCTAGGCATTGACTGTCTTTGAAATTTCTGTCTTCATTACCTCTTATCAAAACACAGCTTGAAGGCCATGGTAAAAATGTACACTCAGACTTGAAATATCTGGATCATCTCTGGGGACATCTCAGCTTTCTTCAGGCATAGTAAGGTCAACAGGAGTGCAGAGGCTCCCTTAAGAGCTGCTGTACATCTTGGAGATAGCTAAAAACTGGCAAGATGCCTTTTTAGTAATGGAAAAAATATGTAAAGGGAGAATGAAGAGCTCTGCCAGATATCTTAACATGTGTAATGGGAGTCCAATGTCTGCTTAGAAAAGTTAATGCATTTTTCTAAGACATTCAGCTAGGTAGATGTGCAGAAATATTTAATAAAGTCTATAAAACTTTACACCGAAGTAGTAAACTACTCCAAGAACTATATAGTGGCTGAACATGTGTTGCACAGGATTCTTGGCATGCAGGTATTGTTTCTACAGAAAGCATAAAACGTGGTCGCTAAGTGAGGTTTTCAAAGCTGCCAAAAGCTTTTGGGTACTGTCCCTATCTGAGATGAAGTCTTGGCCATGCAGGTATATAAAGTGTAGGTACTGGTTATGCGTGTCAGAATTCTAGAGCATCACCCTCTCTCCTGCACTTCCAAGCCATTCCTGAATACAAGGAACTCTTTATCAGAAAATCTGGTAAATGTGTAGTTTGTGTGAAGTTGTAACTAATGACTAGTAATTTCTTAGAGGTCCTAGTCCTTTGTGTTTGTCTTCTGATGGCATCTGCGACTGAAAATGTTGGAGTTCAAGCTGAACTTTGAACGATTTCTTGTCCATTAAGATCTTTTTGCATTGTTCTTATTCCTCGTTTTGTTCCAGGCATCCTTTTAATGTGCCCAGTCTGCAGAGCTTCCTTCTACAGGAGACATTTACTGTTGACAGAAAGCAAAAGAACTATTTCTTGGAAACCAAAGTTTTGATAAATGGGATAGAGGAAACAGTTCAAACTCTTACACTTGGTTACCAACCTGATAATCCCTCTGTAAGTTATACAAAAATTTACTTTAAGCTGGCATGCCAAAAAAGCCAGAAAATGAGTGTTTTACTGTATATAGCTTGTGTTCCTTGTGTTTTCTCTCAAACTGTTTTTAGATTTGTGCTGGCTTAACTCATCCATATAACTACAGCTTGTTCCCCAATGATGTTGAAATGTGCATTTTAACTCAGAGTCAACAAAACGTGAGTAAATTTCCCATTAAATTCAGTTAGAAGAGATTCATTACCTGTTTATTTACAGTTTATTGTCTCTTTGTATAATAATATATAATAATATGTTGTTCAGTAATATATGGTAGTAATAATATTTCATAATTTTAAAAAATAATATTATTCATCAGTGTTATTATTCTTGATAACAAGTACTGGAAAGGGATGGATTCAGAGTTCTCATCCTTACCTAGATGTGTCTATTAACCTTTCTTACCAAATGCAGTTATTTTTTTCCCTGCCTTTCTCCTTTTTCATTCTGAGCCAATGTACTAGCTGACAACTCTCATAAGTAGGGATGACTTCTCTCATATTTCATAATACACAGAGTTACTACTCTGTGCAATTCACTCACTCCCATTTTTAACACACAGGCAAAGCATGAACTTGAGACTACCCTGAAGGTCAATAAGGAAGATGTTCTCAGCTTTCTGGGGAGATACCAGGACAAATCCAATGAGAAAGATTTTAGACATCTTATACACGTGGATTTGACACAATCATTCCAGGTACTGGGTGGTATTCATTTATGGCATTTTATTTTTTTGCTGTTTCACAGCAAATTAGAATTTTAATTGTTTCATGCTTGTAAACTTTGTAGTTCAGTAAAGTCCTGACCCTGACAAAGACCTCGGGTATCTCAGCAGATCAAATCCTAATCTATATCCATCATGTTTTGTAAGAAGCACAGTGACTTTTGTTTTCATACTTTTTTTACTGCGTTTGAATTCTTTTTCAGTGTCTTTGGTAAAATTGGTAAGCTTTTGTACACGCATTTGCTTTACGCTAGAAGTTCAGACATCACGTCACGTGAGGCGGTTGACGGGAGTGCGGTGATTATGTTTACATGTTACTTTGTCAAATAGCTTGCGTTTCCCCAAGCAGTGGGCCTAAGTGGGGAGCTGTTTTCCAGGCAGACTAGGCTGGAGCACTTTGACTACGGTGTGAGTGTAAAAACCGTCATCGACAAGAATTTGTCTTCACAGGTCAGTTCCGATTATTAGTCTCGTTGCTTGGACTTGCGGCTTTTGCAGTGCTTTGGGCCTCTTGCTTGTCGCAGGCGTTGGGGGACAGGGGTGGGAGGTGGCTAGCTTTGGGCTATCAGTTGCTTTGCAACTACTTTCAAGCACAGGAACACAAATGTACGTGTATGCTACAAGCTCGTACTGAACACAGTGGTTGTCATGGAGAGGTGTAAATCCTTAGGGAAACAGCGTTTTGTGGTTGGAGTTTGTTCTGGCTGGATGGCCGCACACCGCTGGAATCAGTGGCTTGTGTTTTGGCTGAAAGTCACAAAACTCTGACAGTCAAATTAAATTGTGCTTAAACGTCAACATGGTTCATACTCTTTTGCTGAAAGCTCTAGCATGGTGACAGGCTTATATGCAAAGTCAGGTGTCACCTGTAGCTTTTCTTACCAGTTCTAAAGGTTCTTTCTCCAGGATTAACTTTATCTTGTGTGGTGCGTTGAGATGGAGGTCATTTACCCATTGCCCTCACAGACAAAATGGACTCAACTTGGGCAAAATTTAATTTATTGCCAAATAAAAATAGAATTAGATGGTGACAAACAGACAAAAACTGCAAGCACCTTCCCCCTCTGCTTCCCCCTCCTCCTGCTTTTGCCCAGGCCTGCTTGCTGTCTGAAGTCTTGTTCCTCAAGCTGATGTTTCAGTATGTGCATTATGATTTGAGATCCTTAGTGTCCTGTTCTTCTTTTTCCCTACGTGTAGGCCCAGGCAGCCCTAAGGATTGACGCTGAGAGCAATTTCAATGGCTCTCTTCACCTTCATTCCAGTGGAAGGGACCTGCTGGTGCTGGAGGTTGATATGAACAATGAAAATAGGAAGAATGCCCGAGTCGTCGAATTGAGGGCTTTCCTCCACCAGGCAATCCTGACAAGCCCAGAATCAATACAGTATCAGCTTGTGGGCAAAGTATTTCCATCAAGGTAGAGAAATCGGAATCTTGGTTAATAGAAGAGCTGAAGAGTGTTCTGAGACACATATTTAAATGTAACTTGCTCCATATAGCTGCAGCAGAAGCCACTGAGCAAGTGCCATTTCATGCAGTGTCCCTGTTATTGCAGTACTTATGCTCTTTATGTTTTGTAAGTCGGTATAGTAAGTTACGTTAATATGTTCTAGTTTCTCTCCTAGCACTTTGTATAGAGATAACCTGACCAGGTGGCACTGTCACTTTACTTTGAGCTCAGCAGTTGGGGTTTTGCCCAGTTGTTTGTCCTCTCAGAAATAAGGAGCTAATATTTACCAGCCATCCTAGTGTTTACTATAAAGTTTCTTCAAGTGTTGTGGAAAGCTCTAGAGGTGGCAGGGGTGGGAAACAAAAATTTGTCCCTCCTAAGTTTGAGCTGTCTTCCAGCTGATTTTTCAAATTTCACAAATATAAAAGCTTGCAGTGAAGGAGTTGATGTTTTGGTAGAGGTCCCAGTGTTTTACAGTTTGAGTTGGGAGGGATAAGGAGAATGAGGAGTCAAACAAATCACAAGTTAGTACAATGTAGTTGAAGCTCATAGATTTACTAGTAAAATGAAAATAAAGTGAAAGACTCAAGAAAAGTATTTAATGTGTTTCTGCAGCTTACTTGCAGTTCTGGGCTTCCAAGAGCACATTCATTTCTCTAAGTGCCAGGGTAGGCTGTGACAGAGCAGCCGATTGCAGTTCACTTCACCGGAAGCAAAAGAGAAAACTTAAAATTTCTGGAGTGACAATTTATTTGGGATTTGTTTTATAGGGAGAAAAGAGAGAAAAGTGAAAGATTGAGTATTTCTGGGGGATTGCTAACAAGATGCAGTCTGCACAGACTTCATTTGCTAACTGATGAAATGAATCTTACCTCCCTGAGTTATGTAGTTTGTATCTTTCTATCGAGTGAATTCTCACGGAGATTTTACTCGTCATCAGAGCATTCCAATTCTGAGGAGGCACGTCTAACAACATGAAAATATGATCGCCTCACTTGTAGGTATTTTATGTAGTGTACTTGAGTCTAGAAAGTCAAGTATTTGAACAGATGGCTCATTGAAGGCCAGATGAAGATTGGGTCTCGGTCTCGCACTTTAAACGCTGAAAACTGAGTTTCTTGTTGCTCCAGCAGGTTTCACTAAAAAACTGCTGTGTTTCTCCAACGCTGTTCAACTCGGGCCAGGATACAAAGAAAGAATTGTTGGTTCATTTACCAAACTCATATGGCAGTGGCATTTAAAATTATATTTAAGCTGAAGTCTCGATGCTGCTTTCAAATTGACACCAAAGAGAGATTTCATATTGTGACAGGGAGGAGTTGATTTCCAACCCTATCCGGCTCTGTCCAACTCTTTTTCTGTTATTAAGGATCATAATGAGGCACCCAAGCAAGGTAGAACTTTACAGAACTTTAGTTCTATAAACGTCAGGTGAATAGCCCGTGCTTATCGCAAGGCATCCGATTCACTGGCCCACAGCAGGTGCCTGGAACGGCTTTGGAGTCTCCGTGCTCGGAGACAGTCACAACCCTCTTGCGCACACTCCTGAGCACCTGCTCTCATTGATCCTGCCTGGAGTGAAAGGGGAGTTGTCTTGACAATCATGAATTAAGCATAGTAATAAGATCTTACTGACAGTTTTTATCTCTGTCTTTTTAGACTTTTGATATCTTCTGAGATGAAGCTTGATGAAAATAGACTTCACACATATTTCCTGGGAGCCAGGGAGCAGAAGGTTGGTTTGGTTTTGTCCCTGAATGGAAGAGTCCAACACACATTTGATGGATTAAAGGCCATACCTCATCTTCTTTCTCTGAACGGATTGTTGAAGTGCAAAAACGACATTCACGAGGGTACTTCTTATTTTGTGTTTTGCTACTAATCCGCAGCTATCTAAGGAAGCTTCTCGATTTTACTGTGTTGCTTGCTGAACTGTATGAAATGCAGAAGAGAGTATTTAGCATGCAAAATGAACTGTTGGTCACTGGGTTGAAACTGATTTTTAGTGAACTAACATAGTTTCGTAATTCTCATCGTTTCATTGATGGAAGGAAATATGGAGTGACCTCTTTTCCTCTGCAGGTCTTCTGAAATGGGGAGGGCATGGCATGAGGGCATTGCTATTCTGAACAGCTCTCAGGGTGGGACAGGTCACTGTAGAGCTCCAGAGGAATTGTTTAGCCTGGAGTTACACAAGTAATAGACCACAGCGTCTCTGGAAATGTTCCTTCAGAAGGCAGTACACTGTAGTCTGTGGCCTAAAGGCACAAGCAGCTTGCTGAATAAAAATAAACAGCTGCCAGGAATACTACTATGTAATTTATTTTAACCGCAGACACTTCTACCAGTAGAGAAACTCTAAACAATAAACTGGTTTGCTGTCTAGATTACACTAAATTATCTATTGTAATAAATGGAAATTGTTTGACATGCTCTTGGTCTTAAATTAATGGTTAATTTATATGTCGCTTACAAAATTCTGGTTAGTTCTGTGCCGAAGGACTCTCTTCACAATAATCATTTCTGACTGTTACAGGTTCCATCAACGTGGTGGTCAACAAAACACTGTACGGACTCCACCTCAGGAAGAGAAATGCGTTTGGGAATACCACGGTGCACAACATCACTTTTGCTGTGTTTCAGAATGGCACTCAGGCAATCCCGATGGAGGCAAAGCTGAAAGGACACTTGGAGCTGAGTAAAGAGATGAAAAGGGGGCTAGCGAGCTTCCAGGTGGATGACAAAGTCCTTTCTGTAGATTTTACCAATATCATGAGTCACAGGCACAGCAGAATCAGTGGCACTTTCACACATAATATCAGCTTTTTAAAAAATGCAGGTATGAAGAGAACTATAACTTGATGGTGTGGTGTAACGTGGTTTCAAGGTGAATGATCACAACATGTGATCTAGTCTTAGCAATGTTCTTTTTAATACAATAATAAAATGTTCTTTTAAAACATACAGTAAAATAGAAACAGAAGTATTTGAAACCTCTTAATTACTTCAGAGTAAATTATTTCTCTCCTGTACATCTGTATTCCTGCATGCTGGTCAGTCCCTCTAAGTGTATCTTTATGCCTGTTTTGATTTGGACCAGAATTGAAACATTCGAAGTCTTGGAATAAATCACACTGAAGACTAAAATATGCTGAGTGTTGTTCCTAAGCAAAACTAAGAGTTTCTATGAACTGAAGTTAGCAATAATTTTGAATGGGTAAATTGCCTTTGTCCATTTGGACTGAAGAAGTCTGTTTTGAAACTTTCTGACAGCTGACTACCGGAGTTGGACACAGTCCCCACTGACAGATGCCCTTTGTTAAGAAAGAAAACTCCTTGACTTCCAAAGGGCATGCCACAGTTTGACTTACCAATCTTATTTAATATGATTTTTGTATGGTGTATAATGCCCTTTCTTACTGTAAATAACAATAAGTGTAGGTAACTGGATGATCCCACTTTAAAAAAGGTCTGTCTTTTCTTAATAAGAATGATAGAAGGTTTCTCTTCATCTGTCATACATCTTTTTCTTTAGGTTACAATGACAACGCACATGCACTGTGTTGATTTTGCTTCCTTCCCTGTCGACAGGGTTGCCCTTGGATGGCATTCTCACTGCCGTGTGTGACCGCGGCACAAGAAATCACACCGTTACGATAGCCCTGCAGAGTGGCAGTGAAAGGGTTACCGCTGTGTTTGGAGGGCACACACTGTCCACAGAGCCTCCTACATCCCAGGTATCTGTGAGTTTAAAGCACAACAGCTCGAAGATGAAGAAACACGGGATCCCTTTCATTGTGGAAGCTGCTGGCTATTATGAGGTAAGAAATGTTCTGTTTGGGATTCTTTGATGTCTGGCAGAACCATTTCTAATAAATGTAGGTTATTCCTGTGCGCTTTATTCTAAAGACGTCTGCAGTTTTGAGCTGTCCTAACTTACTCTGTGAAAGAAAGATGTGCTTTGGCTTCTTGTCCAACTGTGTACCTGTTATCTGGAGTCTTGGTGCTGGATCTAGACTAAATAAGATCCCACATTCAGTTTGATTGAAGTGCTTTACTGCACAGGAGCAGGAGTCTTGTCCAATTTTATATTTCCCCTGTAAATGGGAAGGGGACAGGCAGGCCTAATGTGTGTAGCCACCAGGTGAGTGTCAGTGAGCCTCGGTACTACGCCGAGGTGTGCAGAGGAAGAGCTCTATTCAGTTCCTCTTGCCCTGCCTACTAGTACTTTCACTGCGTTAATTGTGTGTGCCTTCATAGGGTTCAGATTCTCCAGGGCACTGAATGCTCTCAGCCTGCATTGGAGCCAGAAGGTATTGCTGCTACACCACGTTCAGAAGGTCTAGCGTAACCAGAAAATCTCTGTTTGAATTGAAGCCACTTGGCTGAATTTGCAGTTTCATTGTACCAGAGCTGCTGTGCTGGCACAGCCTGTGGTGTTTTAGCACAGTGAAACAGACTCTGCCTTTGCCAGTTGTTGCTGAGATGTTGTTCTTTGTTTCTTTCCATGATTCTGATTCTTTTGTGCATAGAACTTCACCAGAAAGATTGCTGCAGGGATAACAGCCACAGTGGAGATGGAACAGCTCAACCTTGAAATGGAGGAGAAAAGCACCGGCAGTGCTGTGGAAATTTCTCTTTTGCTTCACCACGACGTGGGAGGTCTAACTGACATTGCTCCACATGTTCTGGAGGTCAGCAGAAATCCTGCTGTGTGGGCTATTTGGTGCAGCTTTCTGCTCCCTTCTCAGCTGGTCAGAGTTACGGCCTGAGAGCAAGCCTGCAGGTCAGGAGGGAGAGAGGGGGAGAGAGAATTTTGTCAAACACGGCCAATACAAAAAGCCTAAAAATTGTTTGCTTAGCAATAAAGAGCAGGTTTCCAAGCAGTGGTGGGTAGCAAAGCACATGGTGTCAAGAAGCCGGTGTGGGTGCTTGGTCAGGCCCAAAATCAAGCTGTCCCACATTTTGCATCTCGCAGAAGGAGAGTTTGCGGGTGGCTCACGCGGCTGTTTGTGGGTGCAGTGGTAGTGACAGCAATGTGAGTAACAGTGGCCGTAGTTTTCATACAGCCAGCAGCACTCCCCAAGGGCTTTGCTTTCTGCCATGGGGGGCACAGCTGACAGCATTTGAAACGCTGGATGTCTCCTTGTGACAGTGGTGGTTTCTAGGCCAAACAGTAAGAAATAGCACTATCTGCTGTCAAAATCAAAAGCCAGAGTATCAAAAATAGTTCTGTATTCCCACTGTCTGAAGATACTCTTCTGTCTTTGATAATTTTTTGGCAAGATAATGCAAAATGAGCAATATGGTTTAGCCTCAGATCCACCATTTATCTTTTTGAAACGGATCGATAACATTTAGCCCTAAAGCTGTGTTTTACAATCTTCATGCTTTTTATACTGAAACTTTTAGCTCACTCCTTTGTGTTTTAGTCCTCTGAACGTGCTTTGTTGATAATGCCGACAGGTTGCTTGCAGTGGAGAGTCTGCTAGCAAGCAACTTTCTGGCCGTTGCAATGGAGCAATTACGTTTCATCATTTTGAGGTACTGCTTTCATTTATAAACTCTGCTGTCAACTACATGCTGTTTTAACTACTGACAGGGGAATGGAAGTACTGAAAGGTGCCAGAGGTGCAGAAACAGGTTTGAGTCAGATGGAAGGTTTGCATACACTTTCAGGTATTCTCAGCCCCTTAATGTTCCCAGATTCAGGCAGGTGAGATTACTTCCCTATCAGAAACCGTACAAGCCTGTGGAGAGAGTTGCACTGTTTCACCGTCATGCAGTGGACTGATCATTTGGGATCAGAATTGTCAACAAACTTGCATTTGAGCGATAGAGATTTATTTCTTCCGTGCACCCCTGTGCGCCGAGTGCAGAATGCAAAGCGTAGAGGGAAGGGATGTTTATGGGCCCAGCGGGTGCAGTTTTAAAGGCAATATATCAGGAGACAAGAGGTGAGCACCGAACAAAAACCAAGTCATGTTAATGTTTCTAGCTGAAGTCAAACTGGATCTTCTACCAGTTAGAACTGAACTGGTCTTGTTCGGCCTAATGTGGGCTGGGCAAGGGAGCGTAGGAGGCGCAAGCTGAGAATTTCACAGTTTACTTCTTACTCTGTTTTCTGCTCTTTTGAGCTAACCATTTGTTTATGAAAGTCACAAACTGTTGGAGAGAACTGTCTGAGAGAGAGACACCCTATAATCTGATGTATTCTTAAGACTGTGTTAAAAAGATCTCCCGCGAGTGACGCTGCAGAAGATTATGTTTGTCTCTACAAAGACAATGGTCACAGGCACTCTGATTCCCGTGTATCTTCTAGTGACAGAAAAGACAAATGCATTTCAGTTCTTCCCCCCACATAACCTGGGTGTAGTAAGCATAACACTTCTCATTCTGCTGAGCTCGGAGGGGAACTGAGCACATTCTCACAGTGCTAGAGCTCTATTTACTTGGAGTAAAATGGGAAATGATAGTAAAAGCAATAGCAGGTGATTTTTCTGGTGTTAGTAATTGTTCTAATGGAGTTGTGGAGTTGGGCTTTTTTTGTCATTTTTACTATGGAACTCTAAACCAAAGGGTTTAAGCCATCTTTCATTTGTTTAGGCATTTATCAATGTGTAGGATGAATACAAAACGGTGTCAGGCTAGTAGGGAAGTAGTCCTTTCTTAGTGTCATGAGCGTTTAAAAACAGCATCAAGGCCTGACAGGAAAACCAGCTTGACACCAGTTTCTCCTGTGGTTTTTTTCAGGCTCCAGCAAGAGTTTCACTGAATGGGTCAGTGTCTACCAACAACTTTACTGTCACCTTCTTTGGACACGTTTCTTTTCATGACATGTTTGCCCGCCTGCGACTCCACGCCACCACCAGCGTCCATCCTTCCTTAGAAATGGACTTCCAGCATTCTTTGCCTTCGCTTCAGTCTCTGGGAATTGCCGGAGAGAACCAAGTGAAGGTGTCAGCCGCCAGGAGTGACAAGTATATGGGCATGCTTGGCATTGCCCTTGGGCCCTGCAGTTTAAAAGCTGATGGAGAAGTGAGCCTGGCAGGCAATGAAACAAGCACAGAATGGATACTTACTTGTAGACACAAGTGTGTCAGTCTAGAGGTAAGCTGAGATTGTTTTCTGTGTGGCATTGAACTCTGTATTTCGTATCTTTATGAGTCCCAGAGAACTATCATCTCCTGACACAATTAGTGACGGAAAGGACAGTTTTGGTCATTAAAGTTGTTCTGGCAGAGCAGTTACAGAGGGAGTGCATTTGAAGATGAGAATTTGGAGTAATATGATGGTAGATGCTACTGCCATTGCCATAAAATAGTTGCTTGATAATAGCTTTTAATTAAAGTGAACCTCTGCCCTAGAATCTAATGAAAAGCATGTTCTTTCGGTTTGAAATTGTGGAGGTTTTCTTTGTGGTAATGAATTTTTTCTTCAGTAATTGGGAAAAGAATGTTGTAAGGTTTTTTTTCCCCGTACCATTTATTTTTTATTTCTTTTTCTCTCATTTCGCAGAGGCATTTCTGATTTCTCTGTAAAACAAACTGTCTTGTATGGCCCTTTCCAAAAGCATATTAGTTCAGAGATAAGAGGTGCTTTCTCGTTAGTTAGAAACAAACTAGGAAGACTTTCTGTGCTTTAAACAGGTTAATCTTTTCTGTTGCAGAGGATGGGGTTTCCTCATGCCGTAGCCTTTGGGGGCTCATTTCGACACAATGTCTGCAACACCGGATTGCTGGTGAACCTCCAGTGTGATGGCAGAACAGTCGACGCGCGGATAGAGGCTTCCTGCGAACACGAATATACCCTGCGAGGGACGCTCAGGCATTCTCTTCCCTGGCTGAGGCAGCTTGGGCTGCCTTTTGAAAACTCTGTCCTGTTGTCTGCGGGCGCAGACCCCACTGCGGAGGGCATTGTGGTGTTGCATGCTGGCAAGTGCAGACTTAAGGCTAGAGGAGATCTTGGTATTCAGAGTAAAGCTGAATGGACACTGGAAGCAGAAACAGAATGTCAGCTTCTGCAGGTAGCTCCTGGAGACTTTGAAAAAGAGATTTGGGATCAAATGCAGGCTGTGTAGGGTTTTAGCTAAAGTAGCGATGTTTGGATGTTGGACAAAAGTCTTAAAGCACCAGGCAAGGAAATGTCAGGTGTGTCCTGCTCATAAGCATCCTCTGCAGACTGAGATTAGTTCAGCCTTTGCTGCTTGTTGCGTTCGCCCAGCAAGCCTGCCCCCTGAGGCTGAGCAGCAGCGTTGGTTTGAACTGGTTGTCAGAAAGTAAATTCCCCGGTCTGGCCTTTTAATCAAAGTAGAAGTTGTGAAATGTCCTTGTTTTTTTTCTGTCTAGCCTCACTGACTACATTAGAAAGAACAACTATTGTGAATGGAGAGTTTATTTCCAGATGTTCATAGGCGCTTGTGTTTTGCTTTTAACTCCTCAGTTTTAACTTCTGCAACTACCAAGTAGCCCTAGAAAACCCACAATGAAAGGGTGTGTCTTCCAAAGTGAAGAGAGAATGAAAGCCACTTAAAATATTAAAAACAGGAGAATTTTTGGTGGTTTTCAAAACACGCTGAAAGAACGAAGGATACATTTCATTTGGGATGTTGCACAAGACAAGCTTGAAGTTTTAGCACAGATTGCACCGGACACAAGTGTGCCAGTTAAGCGTAGCGGTTTTTGTGGGTTAGTTTGGTTAAAAATTGATTCCTCTGGTCTGAATGAAGCAGAGGCTGTTCAGTAAACTTTGCCACTCGGAAGAGATAGACATTTTGTATTTCTGTAAATGTAAAACTTCATATCATTGCGGAAGTTGTAAATTCTGCATGCAGCTCTACAGTCTTCCCCTGGGCCTTATTCATTCAGGTAAAATTGTTATCTTACTGCTGGGAGGGAGAAGAATGGCAGTGCAGAGATTATAGGTTTTGTCTCTGATACTGTAGCGTAAAATCTCCGTTTTCATATGATAAAGGAAAAAGAAAAAAGACTCAGTGCTGATTTGTCTTAAAGTGTATGTATATATCCAAATCAATTTTTTTTTTTTTTTAAATCTTGATAGGATCTCAATATCCCAACTCAGTCACGGCTCAAAGGATCTTTTCAGAAAGACAAATGCCAAGCAGAAGTTCTGTGTGTCCTTGAAACAGAAGGCGGGACTGCCCATCTTGAAGTGAGAGCAGAGTGCAAACCAAAGCTTTCCCTGGAAATTCAATTCAGGCATGACCTCCCTCAACTGAAAGAAATCCCCGTGGAAAATAAGATGCACATCACTGCACAAAAACAGTTAAAATACCATATTGCAACAGGAGTGAAATCAGGTGCTTGTGAGCTTCAAATGAATGGGGACTTTGACCCTGAAAAGAAGCTTCAGTGGAAAATATTGATAGAAAACAAATGCCAAACAATTCAGGTATTGGAAGTTTGTTTTGGTTTGTTTTGTTTTTTGCTTTTACCTTTTTTACCCTTGAATTTATGCATCTAAACCAGGATCTTTGCATCTACTGAAGTCAGAAGAAAATAGTCTAATGATTTTAATGGCAGCAGAGAATCAGTAAAATCATTATTTTAATGTTACATCTTCATTCTGGAGCCAGTCATTAACTGCATTTTCATGTGGTATTTCATGTATATTTTCATGTGTTGCCAGATCTAGTTGAGAGGTGTCCCTGCCCGTGACAGGGAGCTTGGATTAAATGATCTCTGAGGTCCCTTCCAGCCCAGGCCGTTCTGTGATTCTATGAGTCGATATCCACAGTTAATGGACTTGCTTGTGCTAGTTTTGAAGTATTTTTATTAAAGCATGGTTGAGAAATTGGCAGGGTTTTAATCTTCAGAAATAATGAGTATTCGAAGTTTTCTTTGGCTTTATCAGCAATTACAGTTTCTCAGCAGTTTGACAACCAAACTCTTAAGTAGTTAAAAATACATAAAGTAAATAGATAACGTTCAGGTTGGAAAATCTTCACTTGGCTTTACAGAAGATGGAAATTGCTAACAAAGGGATGTGCAAGGCGTGAAGACCACTGCGAGAACACTGAGTGGAAAAGCCAGCCTTAAACAACAGTTAGAATTTCCTGTAAGAGAGGACTATTTGGGGGAATATATGCAAGTCGGGTAAATATGAATATGAGTTTCACCTGCCCTCTTCCAAAAACAGAGCTGCTGTAATAAACCTCTTTATACTGTCTGGTTCCGCTGGATTTGTGGATTCTTTGGGCCACTGAGCAAAGCCAAGCACAGAAAATAAATTGAATTTTCACTTGGGTAGCAGGAGCTGCCCTGGTGCCCTGCGTTCTCTTTATGCTGGCTCACGTAGAAAAAAATATGTCAGACATATTGAAAAAAAAAAGATAAAATGTATAAAATGCAATGGAAAGCTGTCGAGGTTTCTGAGACATCCTATGGATATGCTGTCTGATATACTAGATTTACAGTTGTGCTATTAGAGTTACTTACTAGGAATAAAAAGTTTCAGGTGTGTATTGTATCAGTGGGTAAGTGTAAAACTGATGACTTTGAATTTTTTTTTTTTTTCTTTTTCCAGGATCTTGGAGCACCACTGAAAATTGACAGTTCAGGCTATGTTTCGATGGATAAAATGAACCTAGATTCACAGATGTTGATCACTGTCAATGAAAGTAAATTACAAGGACTCTTGATACTAAAAGTCACTGAGGTGAGTATCCTGCAGACTGCATGTACAAAGTACTGAGCCACATACTCTGAACTATTTTATTGGCAACAAATAGTTGAGCTTTAGTAATAAATGCCAGAATAAAAATAAAATCTCTGAAAATCTGGCACCTGTCACATGCAGTAAAACAGATGTATAAAATAGTAGGGTACGGTCTGTGGCACTTAGTGAGTAATTTCCTTGTTATGCTTTCTGTGTTTCTATATTGATTATTTGTTAAATATTGCACTATTTGATGTTCCTTATGCAGCAAATACAAGCCATGCAAAGTCACAAATGCTGATGTCACTCCAGATTACTACACGTACTCCAGAATATCACTCTTCATGCATCCTGAAAGTGCATGTGATGCACAAGGTCGGGGTTTATAGGGCTCTCACTGATTTACAGTGCAAAGTGTGTTTCTTTAGTAAGAAAACAGCAGAAGAAAGACAATGAATCTCTTGCTTTCCTGTTGACAACTTGAAGTTTGGTTTCTCTTGTTGTCAGTGCAGGAGAGTAGAGTACACACAGAGAAAAGTAGCTTCTTCCTTGTGATTATTCACTTTGTTGCCGTCACTGGTAGTGTCTGCATATTGCTGTGCAGTAGGGAAGCAGGTAACGAGTCGGGAGTTCTCTGCCATCAGAGGGAAACTTTTACACCTTTTTCCCCTCGTAGCTGAATGATGTATATTTTTATCCTGTTAGGCTTGATTTTTTTTCTCTTCCCGCTGGAGCTTCCCTAAGTCCAATGCAATTGGGTTTGATTTGTAACAAAGGTAGGACAGGCAGGTTTGCTGGATTTCTGGCTTGAGCTGTGCGTTGTGGCAAGCTTTGGGTTCTCCACATTTTGCTGTGTTTGGAATGATAACAGGCAAGGCAAGAGCTGGATGTGGTGCTAACCCATAACATTCAAGGAGCTGCTGACTTTGGCGTTCCTATGAGGGTGTTAGTTGAGGCGATATCAGAAAAAACCAGCGACTTCTACAAAAGACGTGCTCACTTCTGTGTGAACAGCAAGCAAGTAAGTGTCTCCTCTGTATTAGTAGGAATAGAGGTTGAAATGAGGTAATTGATTTGATAAATATTGTTTCTCCATGTGAAATAGCTGTGCGTGAGGCTCCTACAGGAATACTCTGCAGGAGCTGGTTTGAGCTTAAAGGCCTTGATGATATGAAGGCAGTATCTTTTAGCCGCTGCCTCTGCGCAGTCTCTTGTAGCAACAGATTTGATGTCAGCCATGGTCTGTGACTCGCATTTACATTCTGTACCAAACCTTTCTTACCACGTACCTTCACTTGGTGCAACATATTCCCTATTACAGTACAAAGATGTGACTTATAAAAAAAAGTAGACAATTCTTCAGCATGAATTTTTCATGCTTTTACTCTAGTGTGTAGTTAGTGCAGTAATTACAGTTAATTAGAGCAGGCTCCGTGTCAGAGATGTGCCACAGTTAACTTCTGTCCTGTTTTATTTGGATTGAACAGATTACAGAAGAACTGAGCTTTGTCCAGAAGTTAGATCTTGTGTCTCTTCACTACAAACTTACTCACAACATAGAGACATTGAAGACTTGGCAAATAAGCGACAGGACTGAGCTGCAGGTAAGTTACCAGACAGTGACAGAGGAGACATGAATCCAGCCTGAAGTCATGCTGTCATATTCGCTTTTCCTCCCTCTCCTTCCTGCTCACTTTCTCTCTATTTTCCCATTAAAGTTCAGTGGGAGGGGGACTCCAGAAGCTCAGTTTGTTCTCGAGGGCTTGGGAGAGTTGCCTGCTGGACCAGAACTTTCCACAGGAGTAGGAGGTTGGCAGCTGGCTCGCAGGGTGTGAACAGCCTGAGGCACGGCTGAGCTTGCAGCACCCTTGGCACCAGGAGGGCAGAGCACCTGAGCTCAAGCGCCCGGGCTGTCCCGTAGATCTGCAGTGTGCCTTCTGTAGAGTAGAGAGAGGGGAGCAGTGGTGTGACTTCACGGTTTCCATTCTACATGGCGTTTTCCTCCCAGACTCTGATTACCTGCCATACTTTTTCACCTGAGGTACACAAGCCTGCAGCACAACACTTACTCTCTGTGAGTCATGGAAATGCGTAAAGAGGATTAAGGTGTGGCCGTGCAATTTAGAAATAAAAGGAACGCCCGAAACGATGTTGTGTTACAAAATTACAAGAGATTAATTTTTTGACACACCTTTGAGATGATGCCGCCTGAACCAAGGGAGAACCCTGACGAACAGGAGCTTTACCTTTTGCAAAGCTGCTTTTTTATAGTTGACTTTTGTTGCACACAGGCTATCGTGAACCTCAACGTGATCAAGAGCTTGAGTATCAAAGTGCATTGTGGTGCTCACCTAACAGTCCTTGAAGGACAAATCCAGGAGTTTGAAACAAGTACCAACTTCACAGGGAATTTCCATCATACTTGGCCATGGCTGCTACAAGCCAGAGTCCCATCATCATTACAGGTAGGGGGTTGTTTTGTTTTGTTTTTTCATTAAAATTACTGTCCTTTATTATAATGTAATAGCTCATGGCTTGAATGAACACAGGACGGAAGCTGAGATTTTCTGATATATAAAAAATTATGCACAGCTAAAACCTGAACTACTGAACTACTGAAATAGAATTTAAACTGTTTTCTCGACCAGATTATTCCATTTTGATCAGTGTTAGTACAATGCGTGTTGTATTTTATACTCCCAGAAGTACTTCTTTAAGTATAATCCTTAACCCTAACCCTAACACTTAAAGAAGTACTTCTTTAAGTGCTGTTTTTCAGGAAAGTATCGAAGTACCTCCTCTCTGGAAAATACTGTTAGTACCCATGGATCAAGGATCCTTTGTATAAAGGGAGTCGTGTTTTTGTGGGATATAAGAAAACCTAATAAGAATTTGATGTAAATTAGGCAGGCTTGTGTGGTTTGAAAGTCATTCAGTTGAACATACTTTGTGCTGGAAGCTAATAGATGATTAATGAAAGGCTAAGATTTTTTTGTTAGTGAATAGATTTTTGACATATGTATAGACTAGAGAGAATTGTCTTTCACTTCCATTTGTGTTCTCCTTTAAATATTGTTTAAATGTTTCAAAACTTGTATCTACATGTTATTTTTTAGATAGATGTGATTTTTCAAGGGAGAAACACGACTCAGGAAAGATACGTGCGCATTGTAGCTGGAGAAACATCACTCACATACATATTAAACTCCTATTCTGCTGGTCACCAAGTGGATATCTTTTGCCAAAGTGTCCATAGCAGCGAGGCACTCCAGGCAGCTGGCTACCCTAAGGCAATCAACTTAATTCTCAGTTTACAGAAATCAGGTAGGTACCTGCCATTCCTTGCAGGTTTCTTAGTGTATAACAGCTCTTTGAGGATGTTTCAGCTCTTCCTTCAAGAGCTACGGGCTGCCTAAGATTTGCTGGTACTACTGAAAAAGCAACATTTTCTTGTATAGAAGTAAAATTGTAATTCTTAAACTACATCTCTTACATTACATCTGCTCTTTTAAAATCCAGGAAAGATCTCATGTGGTACAACACCTGGTATAATAGGTGACCCCAAGATACTCAGCTGCAGAAAATAAGATTCCAATATCACAAAAACACCCCCATGTTACAGAGCACAAAAAAATGTGAATTACAGTGTAGTTGAAAGCAAGCTTTGAAAATAATTCTAAGTGGTTTTTATTGTTTGAACTGTGGAGGGGAGACAGACCCAGCCTGAATAAGGCAGTTTATCCTTAACATAAATCCTCTCTGCCTCTCCCTCAGCTGCTGGCCACATTGTGGTTAGGTACCTTCAGTGCCCAAGTGGGAGTGTAGTCAGCTTGAAAAAAACTGAAAAAATCTGAAAAAATAAACCCAACAACTGTGAGAGCACAGAGGAGTAGGGATCGTTGCGCTTAGCGGGCACTGAATCAGTACTAATGTTAGTGGCACCATCTGCTTCACCTGTTCTGGAAAAAAGAAACAGGACAAGAGATGGCTTTTGGGACAGCCGTCTTCTCCATAATGACCTTTGGGGTTTCACAGATCTCATTTTTATCTCTCAGCAATCTGTATTTTCTTTTTCAAATATGAAAAGCTGGCAGGAAAGTGGGGGAAAGGTCTTCAAGTCATGTTGTTTGAACAGTGTTGGTCTGCTGGAGCTGGAGCTGAAGGAGTTGCTAGAGGTCAAAACAGCTCAGAGCTCTGCTCTAGAAGAAAAGTCCGCTGCCTGCCGGGTGCTGCAGTTGGCTGTGTGTGCAAACTAGTGGGCTCTAGCTGCAAAAACGCATTAGTGCTGGGAACTCGCTTGGCACTCAACACTGGTATGCAGGTACACAAGCTCTGTTAAGTCTTTGTACGTTCAAGGACATCCAAAAAACTCTGCACTGCCTCAACCATGGGCCAAAGCTCTTGTCATTCTCAGTGGATGATTAGTATCTTAACCCAAAAGCTGCCTGGATTGATTTTATGCAGGCAGCGCTGAAATTCCTTGCATCTGAGCCCCTTGAAATGGCACTGTTTTGTTCCTGCTGTTTAGAAAATAAAGCCAAGACTATCTGTGAAATCCAATATGATGACCAAGGCATAGCCGTGACGATGGATGTTGACACAGACTTTCAGCTCTACGGTATATTTGAATTCATGGCAGAGGTGAAGCATTCAATACCACTTCTCCATCATCTGGGACTTCCCTTCTTTCTTCAGGTAATAAACCTTAGCTCTTTTGTTGGGCTGTCAGCCGAGTGAACGCCAGCATGAATCCAGAGCCAGTCCAGTGGCTTCAGTAAGATTTTGTACAAGTGCAGGTGGGAGGTGACTCGGCCCAGTTTATCTGAGTCCGTGTTTAACCTGGGTACACAGCTAATGGGCTGCTTCCACGGAAACTCAGCAGGTACCTCCAATCCCCAGTTTTGAGATTAATCATTTCAAGAAGGCACTTACTTACCATCATATCCTAGCTGGTACAGGCTTACTAAAGTAGAAAGGACTTGTGGTAGAAAACCAGCTGTCCTCCATCCCCAGAGGGTTCCTTGGCTTGGTTAAGCTGTTTGTAGCATAGATACCTGTAAAATTTCAGTGCTGAATTAACAGAAATAGAGTTGTATTCCAAGCGGCTTGATAGGACCAACAAAGGCTGTACCTCTGCATCCCATGGGAGGAAGAAGCGTTAGCTCAACTGGCTCCTTCTCTTTGGAGGGCAGTACACAGACCAGCACATCCAAATCATCCCTCAAATAAGAGGATGCAACATCAAAGGTAGACTTTTCTCAGAATAAGTGTTAGATCACTGTTAAACCAACATATGAAGTGTCACTGTTTCAAAGGAATGTTTAATGCCAGCATTTTATTAAATGGTATTAGACATATCCTCTGCTTCTTCCCCCTTAATCTTTAGTGAAGTGTCTTTCATCCTCAAAATGTTAGAGTGAAAAAAAAAGAAAAACAGAGATGGTAATTCTTTCGGTGTCTAATTCATGCATAAGCTGTGAGTGTAATCATGATACTTCAGAAATTACTGTTCCCAAAGACTTTGGCAAACATGATGTGTTGGTATTTCAGTGTGGGAGATGGTGCTCATCTTCCCCAGTGGGGTTCGTCTTCAGTTTCAGGAAAAAGCTATAGATGAACTAGCAGCTGTGGGAGAAAGAAAATACCCTGGAGTAAAAGAATTGTGGAGCTCCATTTTTGTAACTTTTTTTTAAATGAAGCAGAAGGAAGGACAGTTTCTTTATAGTAGATCAAAAAGAAGAGTGGAGGAGATGTAAACAAGAATCCGTGGCTCTAGACGTAGACTACATAAGGTTGCATTAACAGGCTAATATTTGTCCATAATGCAGATGAGCAGCTATGGAAATATACTCACAGAAAAAAAAGGAACACATCTCTTGATGCTTTTGGTTTAGGTCTAGAAAGCCCATCTGGAAGGTAAACTTGAGTCAAGATACGATGGTTTTAGGTCAGTCACAAGATTGTGCTCGGTTTAGGTGAAATGCTGAGTAGAAGCGATGGGCTGTGATTTGGTTCTCTCCCTCTCCCACAGATGACAATTCAAAAAGTCCTGACTGAAAACGAAATCGAAGGAGCTCTGAGGCTGATCTGTGAAAAAACCACAAACTTCTCTTTTGCCATCAGTAGAAAAAAAGACCAGCAAGGGTAAAAAGGTTATTCTGAGCCCTGTAAAAATGTCAGTAGGCCCCTGTGATTCCATGGAAGAAGTTAGCGCTTTAGCCACCAAAACACTGGTGAAACATTTTCTAAGTTGGTGTCAGCAGGGCTCTATGTGCTGTATCTGCTGTGCTAATTTCTCTGGTTTTCTATCTTTTTTTTTTTTAAGTTCTTTAAAGAAATGAGGAATGAATAGAATATTTCTTTACTTCAAAAGTGTCTGATAATCAGTGTTTGAAGAGAAATCTTTGCTACAGCATATAAACAAAACTGTAGGCTTTTGAGCTGTAATATTTTCAGCCTCGGGGCATTTCAGATATTTCTTAAGTTTCTAGCAAAATACCTTAGCACTGAAAAGTCTCATAAGTTTTGTTAAACTCTCTAATAATTGGAAATGTTAAATTTGGAAACCATGACAAGGCTCGAAAAGTCAGATTCCAAAATACTTCTCTTGTTTTTAAAAGCTGGTGTATTTACTATGGCTAGTAGATTACTAGCCAACGTAATGTCTGACCCAGTTGGCCAGATTCTGTCCCTGGGGTGCCCAGGCAGATTTTTCAGCGGGGTCGGTGGCAGCCCTGCTGCTTGCTCTCCTGTACCTTGGTATGAACACCTCAAAACCGTGAGCTGGGCAGGCGTTCGGTGGGAGGGGCTGCAATTCCTAGCTCAGAGCTGCGGCCAACGCAGGGCTTACTCCGATGAAGCTGGGCTGTCAGTGAGAGTGGACTTCGGGAAATACTGTTGAACAAAAGTACGTTTCTTCCCTTTAGTGAAGAGTTGAACATAAAAGCGCTCCAGACCTATCCCTTCTTTCTGCAGTACTTCCCCAGCGAAGCAGAACTGTCTTCTAAGGTAACGACCTGCAAGTTATCTGTCACGGCACTACAAATTACCTTGTCTAATATTTTAAGAGTCCAACTGCATTATTGCTGGTACTAGTGTCTCTGCCCTTTTTGTTATTGTTGAAGATGTTTATGTTTTGAAAGATTCTGACAGTCCCAGCCTACTGGAAAGGATTTATTCCATCTGACTCTGCTTCCATGCATCTGCATTAATTATGACTTCAGACAGACTTCTCTCTAGGAATGTTTTTAATTATTCCAGCTACTAAGGAAAGAGAGACCGGGCAGACAGCAGTTCTGGAGACTGGCTGTTTGCAGCGCAGAAGTACACAACAGCAGGGATGGGCAAGGGAGACAAGTGGGGTTATTTGTCAGTTAAATGCAGCACAGTTACTCCTGTAACTCAGCTAATTCCTTATGTGCGTTATTCAGTTTATGCTGTTTGGTAGCTGTGCCTTCTATAAAGTGAATGAACAGGGAAATCAGATCTGTTTTAGGTCCTGAGGGCCATATTATAACGTGTGTGACATATTATAACGCGTGAAGAATGCGAGCACAATATTTATTTTCTCTTTCTCTCTCTTCTTTCTTTCTTGCTTTCTTCTTTGCTTTCATTTAATGGGAACTTGAAAAGGTAAATTATGATATGAGTGAAGCAAAAGGCAAACTCTACATCAGGATGGAAAAAAGGGATTTCAATGTTACAGCCAAGCTAACTGTCACTGGAACCGGCTACACGAATGTCCTTGAAGTGATACAGACGGTGTCCCAGGTTGGTATCACCCACCCAGAGGGCAGAAGTCAAGCTGTGACCACCCCGTTTCTGCAGCCCCGTGTTCAGGGTGTTGGGGTGAAGGTCAATTACAGCCCCAGCTGCTTGGAGGCGTTTGATTTCTCCAGCAGCATGAGCCAACATTCGACTACAGCTTAGCTGGGTGTCCAGTCGTATAAACTGTTGTTTGATCTTGCATTTGTTTGCTCCTATAGAAGGAGCACATAGATAAGATAGATAGAAAAATGAGAAAAAAATAGATTACAACCTGACCAACTGCCAATCTTTATTATGCAGATCCCACACATATTTCCTTTTCTAAATAACAAAGAAAAGATGCCACAAATAGAGCTTTTTGTTTGTGCTGCTTGCTGGATTTATTCTGTAATAGTGGAGCTCTTGATGTAAGAATTATTCAGTGAGATAAAAGAAAGATAATCGAAATATATAATGAGCAAAATCTGTTGTAAAGGGGATACTTGGTTGTTTATGTATGTTCCTGAAAAGACGACTTACTGTAGAAATGAAGCCAAGTAGAAATGTAGAGCTGCTTACGCAGAAGCTGAAGGGTATCATTGCACTAGACCTTTTATAAACACATTTCTAAAGCTGCATTGCACAGGACATCACGGTATGAAAATTGCACACTTCGGAGAACTTCAAATTTAGTGTGTTTCCCCTCTTTTGATTTTAGATAAAAATTCTTCCAAGGAAGCTTGTGTTTATGACCATTTACCAAAAAGGCAAGAGAACGCGTACGCTGGGGCACACTGCTCTGTGGGACGGCGAGGAGCTGAAGGTAACGGGCACTTACGCTGGACTCTTCCCTAAGTTACCTGGAGGTCACGACGTTCAGGGTAGGTTTCTCAAGTCTTTTGCTGGCCTTGATAGCAGCCTGTCAAATAACTAACCCCCAGGAATTTGATTTCAAATGCATATTCGAATGGTTGCAATCCATTCAATCTATTTGCTTTTAATTCGTGATGAGTCTGACCATTAGGAACGTCTGCTTCAAAACACTATTTCTGCTGTGTGGATATGGGATGTAAAGCTTAGATAAACTATAGTCGGGCCAGGGAAAAGTTTGGCCAGAGTGAAAAGTCACCAACAAATGAAAACGTCTGTTGTTATTTTACAACAAGTTTCAGAAGTGTTCTGGGTGAAATGAAGCATTTGGGTTTGGTTTTATATTTGCTTTGGAATTTTTAAATATGTATTGAAAAGCAGGGGAAACCTAGGAGCTAGTTTTGGCTTACATACCATTTGTAAACCTGCCTGCTGAGTAGGTGCCCGCATGTGTGTGAGCACAGACCATGTTTTCTCTGGGACCCAGCGGCTGCCGTGCTCCCTGTGGGAGAATACAGCCTGTGCCTGTTTCTTTACATTTTGAACAGCCGTGATTTTTGGTGAGGAAAACTCACTTGCTTTTTTCCCTTGTAGTGGAACTTTTCCATCCTCTTTCCATCCCTTTCCCTCGGCATGCCAGGGTCAACTTGTATGTCAAACATTCGGCACGCAGTCACCGAGATGATCTCACTGTCATTTGGAATGAGGAGGACCAGGTACAGCATCCTGTAGGGACATAAATGTCAGGAGAATTGCAAGAATATTGAGAGGTTGGGTTTGGGGGTCTTTACTGTTCGTTTGTTTAAGAAAAAGGCATTTAGCAAGCCAGGGAATCCAAGTAGGAGGCAAACTGTTCTTGGATGTGTAAAAGGCTTTGACTATGAAAGACGAGCAGCAGGTGCTGCCGTTAGAAGCATTTTCAGCTCATACTAATGTTTTTTTGTTTGCAGTAGCCCCACAGCTTGCTGCATAACCAAAGGCAATGAAATGCATGTGGTTGAAAGCACTGGTACGGGCCATTCCCAGCGCTTCCAAGGGCTCTAGGGCAGCTTTTGAGAGTAGATGTTAAGAATAGCACAAACATCGTGTTTAGAGTCGCTTGCATTACCACAACTATTTAAATGCCTCCACTATTTAAATTGCCACACAAATATTTTGCTTCCAGCAGCATCACAAAATTTTGTTCCTGATTCATAGATTCTGCAAAAGTTTTTTCTTGTGCTCCAGCTTTGCGCGCTGCATCGTAGAATCATACAATCATAGAATGGCCTAGGCTGGAAGGGACCTTAGAGATCATTTTTGGTCCAGCTTCCCTGTCGCCAGAGATGCAACAAAGCACTCTGTGGTAGTGCGGCCTACAGTGCCTAAAGATGAAACCAAACTTAAGCCTCATCAAACTTAAGCACGGCTCATGATTTTAGGAAAAATAGAGAGAATAGGTTTACTTTCAGCCGTGCCACGTAGGAAATTCAAGTAGCAAGTGTCCTCATTAGAACATGAATTTGCCTCACTACTTCGGAAGGGACATTATTATGCACATAACTCGTCTGAGGGAAAGATACAGGGAAAGCTGGGTGTATGTCTGCAGCCAGTATTATGTGAGAGCTATTTTATTTCACAAGTTACTTTTAAATCTGTTGATATGGATCAGGTATCAGTGTCATCTTCTCTGAAGTTTGGAAGAGACCGTACAAACTACAGAGCCACCGTTGCCCACCCATTTAATTACACTCTGAAGCAACTGGAGTTCCGTTCCCTGACACAAAGAAGAGGCAGAAAGTACAACCAGCAGGTGAGATCACAGAATCCCAGAATGCTGGGGGCTGGAAGGGAGCTCTGGAGCTCACCCAGTGCCACCCCCTGCCAGAGCAGGGTCACCCAGGGCAGGTCCCACAGGAACGCGTCCAGGCGGGTTGGAAAGTCTCCAGAGCAGGAGACTCCACACCCTCTCTGGGTAGCCTGGGCCAGGGCTCCGGCACCCGCACAGCGAAGAGAAAGGGCTGCAAAGTACAAAGCCATAACACTGTATTCACTGTTAGTGTACATTTCATCTCAAAAAATTGCAGAACCAGGTATCATCCAGAAAAACGTGAAGAGCACCAACTGCTGTTATCTCCTTGTGTCCAAACCACCACCATTTTCCTTTCCATGACTGTTGCTAGCTGACAGCATCTGTCCTGTGACTTTACCACTGACCCGTTTTGGACAGTAGGCAGTCAGAAGTGTGCAGGAGGCAGCCTATGAAAATGAGGCAAATTAGGTCCATGGTGATGAACAAACTTCTGTTCCTCCAAAAAAAGCAACAGAAACCTTTGATATCCATGCAGAGCAAACCTAAATTTTTACGCTGTATAGGAAATCGCCACACAAGCGTGAAAACGTGCAAGACAAGAAAGGCTTTAAAAATACAGTTATGAGGTGAACTTACAAAGCACATATGGGGAAAAAGAGGAAGAACTGCAAAAAGCATCCTTCAAAGATGACAGGATATTTTCTGTCTGAAAATGCACTGCATGGGCCAGGACACTCCAGCTGCTGGCGCTGATGACTCTGCTCAGTGACAAGCTGTGGCACCTGTGCAGGTGCTGTCTGTACGTCTGGAGCCTTTTTGGGACTCGCTGTGGTGCCACAGAGTGCTCTTGGGTGGTTTTCGCTGTCTCTTCAGTATGTCTCCTGTGTCATATTCAGGGGAAGATGTTTTCTTACAGTGTCACAATTCCACTGGTGTCATTCATCACTGTGCAGGGCAGACGCAGCGCAGCTTCCAGAGCAGCAAGAGAAAGACTTCTGTTGGCTCAGCTGTAAAAGTGCAGTTTCCCTGTGTGCTTGTCCAAGGCCCTGAGCTTCCCAGCCATGTGGAGTTCCATGGACTTTTACTGCGGCGGTCTTCATTGTGTTACCTTTTTTTTCTCCAGTGGGTGGAGATCATTCTCCTAGATCACCTTGCTCTTTTGCTCCTTCTAGTCTCGCTTCACTAGACAAACCCTTCTGTTCTGGTTCCAGCTGCAGCTCGCGGGGAACGGGGGGCAGCCTGCTGACGTCCGCCTGACCCTGGAGGATAAATCACAGCCCAACATCACCGCTTGGGATGGCTGCCTCACGCTCACTTCAGGTCAGGTACGAGGGTGCGAGGCTAAAAAAGGGGGAGCACAGCTGAATCTCTGGGTTTTGAGTCTCACAGTATGAACTTTTTCTGCGCTTGTTATCGTGTGCACTCAGCACTGGTGAGGCCGCACCTTGAGTGTTGTGTTCTGGGCACCTCAGTACAGGAGAGATCTCGAGGTGTTGGAGCGAGCGCAGAGGAGGGCAACAAAGCTGGTGAAGGGCCTGGAGAACAGACCTTGTGAGGAGCGATTGAGGGAGCTGGGTCTGTTCAGTTTGACCAAGAGGAGGCTGAGGGGGGATCTCATCATGCTCTACAATTACCTGAAAGGACATTGTAGAGAGGTTGGTGCTGGTCTCTTCTCACAGGGAATTAGGGACAGAACCAGGGGAATGGTTGCAAGTTGCAACAGGGCAAGTTTAGGCTGGACATTAGGAAGGAATTCTTCATGGAAAGAGAACAGACTGCCTAGGGAGGGGGTTGAGTTGCCATCCCTGGATGTGTTCAAGTGTCACTTAGATGTGGTGTTGGGTGATGTGGTTTAGGGGTGAACTTGTAGTGTAGGGTCAATGGTTGGACTCGATGATCCCAAGGGGCTTTTCCAACCTGAATTGTTTTAGGATTCTATGATTCTATGATTCTATATTCATATACCTGAAGTAAACCTTTTCTTTTTATGTCTCGGGGGAGGAAGAATAAAACCCGTGAAGAATTCTATTTCCTGTTGCCAGAGAGGTTTGTGTTTGGGAGCAGCTTTCCCTCGGGACAGAATTGTCAGCCCCTGAGTTTCTTGGTAGAGACTGCAGTGGTCTTTTATGGGTATAGACCGTTTTGCGACAAATTAATGCAGAACACCATGAAATTCCAAAAGGTTCACAGGCGTTTTCTTGCAGCTATATACTGAAGACCTTTTAAAGAAAATGATTAATGTGTATGTCTTAATTTTTTCCCCTCTTCCAGCTTCAGAGACTGTTAGGTATGGAACACCTGCAGGCGTGTGGGTCTCTAGAGCAGAGATCAACATTGTTTAACGAATATCTAGATCTGAACTGGGATGGCAAAAAATTCAAATACAACTTAACTTATGAGGTAAGGGAAGAAGGCAGTTGTATCTGTTTAACTCGCCATTTTTATGGAAGCGGTTCTTAATACATGGGAAATTATTCAGTTTTTATAGGTAATTTTGAGCGAGTTTTAAGAAAGCTTCTGTAGAATGCCACTTTCTGTGACCCTTTTACATGTTTCTCTGCACAAGAAAAAGGCTAAATGTAGCACGATTTAGAAATAAATTAGTTCTTACAGACTAGAGGCCTCATTTGTGCCCTAAATTGGCAAAATTTTGGGTTAATTCTGTAGGATGGGAACCAGTAACTGTGCTAATAAGCCAGTGGCAATAGTTGAAAAAGTTATGTTACATTAAAACCCTGAAACCACTAGAATAAAAAAAAAGCCAGCATGGGGACAGGATGAGGTTGAGAGCTAGGATGAGTGGGCATGGAAGTGTCTAAGATCCTGTAGACAGGTTTTAAGTTTGTTTTCTTGATTCATTGCAGAAAAATCAGTTCTTGTATCCTGATAAATTTCAGCTAGAAGCTGTTCTGGAAAATATTTTCCTGACCTCATGCACCAAACAGAAGGTTCTGGGTAAAATGGAAACAAACTATTCATCTTGCCTGGACTATTCTATGAGCTTGGAGCTCTGTGACCTTCCAAATGTGAGTCTCACATAAACATATGGAACCTACTTCACTTTAAACGAAATGACAGATTTGGAGACTCCTCAGCTGTCGCTTTTCACAAGATTCCATGATTGTGTAACTTCACAAACCATAATCAGTGACTTGTGATGGGAGGCAGAAAGATTGTGTATGCCACTACAGTAAATTCTGTAGGTCCTGTTGTGGATGTCAACAATCCCCACTTCCTTCACATTCCTTCTTTCCTCTTCCTCTTTCGAAGGTCTTTTAATTTCATACTTCGGGAGAAAATCAAAACATCACTTCACTGTGTAATTTCATGAGGATGTTGATGATGAACAACCTCTCACTGCTCTATGAAGAACCCATTTCTTTGGAAGAATTAAGCTTTAATACCTTTTTTTTGTTCATACTTAGGTAATTGTTTTCGCTGGAAAACACCAGCTCAACAAAGGTGACATCATTTTGCAGTCAGAGGGCAGATTCCGCCTTGCTGGTCATGGAAGAAGGGAGGGGTTGATTGGAGTATCCTTAAAGAATCAGAGTACAGCTGATGTGAAGAACTATTCTTTGGAAATTGAAGTGAGTTTTTCTTTCATTTTAGCGGCACTGGGTTCTGGTTTTTAAAGGTGTACTGCCATCTATCATCCAGACTGACTAGCTGCAGCCAGGGGCTAAAGCAGTGGGCAAGCACAGGCAACCTAAAATACTGCTGGTTCTTTAGTTCTCTTTTTAAAGAGAGAAAGGTGAGGCCACATCTGGAATCTTGTGTCCA
>NW_009709541.1:0-4660 GCF_000703405.1 Apaloderma vittatum
CAAAATCCGGCTGGGCCAACCCAATACAGAGATATTCCTAAAATTTTCATCTTCTTCTGTGTAACAGTAACTGCCGTCTCTTTCCTCTTCTCCTTTCCAGACTGTAAGTGTAACTGATCAGTTACACTCAACTGGGAGGAGTTTGATTAATAACTTCTCAATTCTGCTCAAGTCGTCAAAACAATTTGTTGACCATCAGAAGAAACACATCCTTCACATCACATAGCGACTGAAAACCCTAAGGTAGACTGGAATCCATGGCCAGGTTCCCACATGGAGCTGAGCGAACAAGCTGCAGCTTGTTTGCTCAGCTCACTTCCCTGAGTGTGGTAAAAATGACCTTTCTAAATCTCAGCTGTACTATTACTACAGTAAAAGGAAAAGAGGAGTCTAAGAAAGACATAGAAAGTGAAAGGCTGCTGGACAGGGACTTTTATGAAACCACAATCTCTCAAGCATTTTTATCACAGCTACTCTTAATGTATCTCTACAACAGATCTTGTTAAGTTCAAGTAGCTGTGAGGACTATATTCTGTTAACTTGAACCAATGTCTCAATCATCTTATCAAAGGGTTTAGCTGGAAGAAGAGTGATGAACAAAAGATGAGTAGCTCGTGAACATCTGTCACAATTAAAAATGTTTGAATTACAGGAGACATAAATTTGGAGTAATCACAGGCAGGGAAGGAAGAAAATGATAGATTATTTTTAGCTATTCCCATTGTAAAAATTTGCATTTGAAATTGCGTGAGGGGCAGTCAAGGGTTTGTCTTTTTAAGTCTCTCCCAGATATGACAAGTTACAGTAAATGGATGAATAACTCGTGCCTTCATATGACACCTATTATTTTACACATAATGTTTGTCCTCCGAGGTGATTTTATTTTTCATTTTATTAATCCTTATTAATATTAAAGAGAGAATAGTAAAATACTTTTATTTCCAGGAATGTATAAATGCTATAGCTAATCATTTCCCAACAATTATCATAAAACAGCAGTGACATTTTCAGCTCTTCAAAATTATGCAAATTACTGAGTGGGTAAGTACTGTAGCTCTTTTCTCTATTAGAGCACTGCTGTTTAAAGTGGTATTGCATGTCAAGGAGGGCAAGGTGTGAGTAGTTTGATTAGAATTATCCATCCTCCACCCCTTTCTCTCTCTGCTTCATGCAACTACGTGGTACAGACACCCACTGTCCTTTATTAAGTCACATTTGCATTTTTAAATTCATGAAGATGGGATAAAAATAAATATACCCAAAGGAAAGTGGGTAGTCCAGACCTCCACTGATTTTCATTCCACAACACTGTCACTCAGTGCACAAGTAGGGAGTCTTTTACAGCTTAAAAAAAAAAAATAAAAAATATTGAATTTTGAACCCAGAAATTATTTTTGCTTTCCATAAACCAAGTTCTTTCTCTTATAAATTTGTATGTCTATGGTTTTACTCAGCTGAGACATGGTAGAACTGAACGACAAAATGAGGAAGAGTGGACCACAGTCTTTTCCTGCTCAGTTCGCTTGTGGAATGGTGGAAATTCATTTTCTTTCACCTGGAGGTGAGTTTCAAAGATGACTGGTAAAAAGGTGTATCCAATGTTTTCCAGCTCAGCAGACTCGATGCAGTGGTTCTTCCCAAATTCCCCAAAAGAGGCAATAACTTCCTTCACTCCTTTATTTTCCGCACTGCCTTAGTTATCAGCCCATGAACACAGAGCAAAGCTGCCGCTCTAGATTGCTCCATGTCATCCTAGCCATGCTGATCCCACTTGGGTTTCTCCTATCTGTTTTCTGGAGTGTTTGGGGTTTTTTGTTTATTTGTTTTGAAACCATCTGCTGTCTCGTACCTTCCTCTTCAGCTTCAGCTCCACTGATGCCCTGGAGGAACAGTCTAACTTCTGAGCTCACAGCACAGCACTGGTGCTTCAGGCAGTTGTGGAACGTGGTGCTCAAAGCCCTGCATGTACCAGTGTGCCCACAGCATAGAGTGCAGCTTTCTTCAGGAGTACCAGCAGGAGGAATGAAAGTTGTGCTGGCATGGGTTTGTGCCTGAGGGAAAAAGCTCTGGTTATCAGAGCCACTCTTTGGTTCAAGCAGATCCTCCTTCTGGCTTTGCATCATCTCTGCATCAGTATCTTTGAAGGTATCTCACTGGCACTCACTATGCAGCATAGACATACCTTTAAATTGTATACTGTCAGCAATGACACTTTGATCTTAACCTGTTTATAGAATCCAGTTCTACAGGTCCGTTCATGAGACCTTTTAGTTGACTGTAAAGTCTACATACAATCAATAGCATGAAACAAAAGGTATTCAAACGTGAAAGAAGCCAGATCTTCATTCTCTAAAAGCTAAATACTGGTTGCTTTTCCTGGCCTTCTATGCCAGTTAATTGGAAACTTGGCTCCCTTGAACAATTTAGATGTGAAGGTTGTTAGCACTGCCCAGTGCACATTCCTCCTCTTTCTCTCAATGTTTCATTGAGATATTCAATTCTAATAGCTAAAAGGTCTAATTTCCTTTCTAGCATTTGGAGTGATGGATTTTTTAAAGTTTTTCAATAACAGAAATAAAGCCAGCTATACTCTTATCTTTTTTTTTCAATTTAGCTTCAGAAATTAAAATTTCTACCGTATAATTGAGCCAAAATTATCTACAAGTTTCCAGTGCTTTTCATTCTGTGCAACCATACTGTGAATAGAAATCCAAGGCTATGATCACGTACAAGTCACTTACTATCAGTGAACAGAAAATTATACTACATTGAAGCCTCTTCCTTCATTTTAGCCGCTTTTCCAAATGACTTCATGGTCACAATGGACTTCTGTACAGTGTGTTAAAGGAAAATGAAGCGCCTTTCCTTCCAAAGTAATGCTGTAGTATTCATTGCCAATTCATGCAAGCAGAAAGCAAACTATAGATAAAAGCTATTCCTTTATATGAAAAAGTACTAGTTCATTCAATAAAACTTAATATAAACGTAAAATTAATGTGTGCATTTTAAAGAAACATATATTTTAAGAATTTTAGAGGTGTTCTTTTCTTTCATTCTTCTTTCTTCCATGTTGAAAATCAAATTCTATAACCCAAGCCTCAGCCTAAACACTGATATATTATATTCTTAAGGCAGAATGTACCTTACTTGCATATTCTTTTTCCTGATTTGTGTAATCACAAGAATTTACTGAAATAGTTGATCTATGCTTTACAGATATTTACTGCCCTCCCCATCTCCAAACCCTTGGCTGCTGAACTTGCACTTGATAGTGAAATCCAAAGACAATATCTGAAATCCATAAAAGTGCATCACGGCAAGTTTATGCAAGGGAATGAACCAGTATCAGGGTTCAGACACCTAACAGCTCAGTCACCCATATGGTTAAGCTGTTAAACAGCTCTTGGCATGCTTTTCTCTGGGGCCAAGTCAGCACTCTCCCAAGGAGTTCCCTGGGATGCTCAGGGACTCAGCACCAAGGAAGGGTAATTCCCATTAGACAGGTCAGACACACCCTCCTGGGTTTGGAAGATGAGCATCTAGAGGTTGTATGTGGCTAGATAGTACCAGTTGGCTTCAGAGTAGAAAAAGTCTTGTCCCCATTATTCAATTTGCTAGTATAGATGCTTTCTCAGGCTGCTGTTGATTTCAAGAGAGAGAAATAAAATCTGTACAGGCTTTTCTTCTCCCTATCATAAGGACACAACACTGCTGTTGATGACATTTGTGTTCTATATGAAATTGGCAGGATGTAAACAAATAGGAAAACACCAGAAGGTATTGTCCAGGCTCCATCACTTGAACAGCTGGCTCAAAGCAAAAATTATGCTGTGAATAAAGAACTTTTGAAATTAGTGATAGGGAGGCTTGTTTATCCCTTGCAGACAGTCCTTTGAGCCCCACGCAGACAGATCTGTCATGTTTTGAACAATAAAAATAAAGTGCCTTTCTTAATTCCATGCAACCTCCATCCACAGCGATATGCACTCCATCACAGTACAGACATAGAATGACAGAAACATAGAATTACAGAATCACAGAATGTTAGAGGTTGGAAGGGACCTCTAGAGATCATCTTGTCCAGCCACCCTTGCCAGAGCAGGATCCCTTAGGGCAGCCACACAGGAAGGCGTCCAGGCGGGGTTTGAAAGTCTCCAGATAAGGAGATTCCACACCCTCTCTGGGCAGCCTGTGCCAGGGCTCTGTCACCCTCACAGTAAAGAAGTTTCTTCTCATGTTGAGGTGGAAGTTCCTATGTTCTAACTTAAACCCGTTATTTCTTGCTCTATTGCTGGGCACCACTGAAAAGAGATTGCTCCCTTCCTCTTGACACCCACCCCTCAGATATTTCTGTATGTTAATAAGGTCACCTCTCAACAATCTCCTTTCAAGGCTAAACAGCCGCAGTTCTCTCAGTCTCTCTTCACAGGAGAGATGTTCATGTCCCTTACTCATCCTCGTAGCTCTCCGTTAGACTCTCTCCAGTGGGTCCCTGTCTCTCTTGAACTGGGGAGCCCAAAACCGGACACAGTATTCCAGGTGTGGTCTCACCAGGGCAGAGCAGAGGGGGAGGAGGACTTCCCTAGACCTGCTGGACACACTTTTCTTAATGCACACCAGGATGCGACCAATTGTATGAGGTTTAACAAAGCCAAGTGCC
>NW_009709541.1:4762-4990 GCF_000703405.1 Apaloderma vittatum
GTGCCTAACATCCAATGTCAGCTGTAAGATGGTCATTCTAGGTGCTCTTTATAGTCAATGGAAGAAAATAAAAATGATTTTAAGCCATGACTGTTGTGATATCCCTCTGTACTCAGCACTGGTGAGGCCGCACCTTGAGTATTGTGTTCAGTTTTGGGCACTTCAGTACAGGAGAGATATCAAGGTGTTGGATTGGATGCAGAAAAGGGCAACAAAGCTGGTGAAAGG
>NW_009709542.1:0-33585 GCF_000703405.1 Apaloderma vittatum
GGTACGATAACGGATGTAAATGCCGTTATCTGCATCAAAGTCTGCTGTGACTCTTTGGAGCATCATGCTGAAGAAGATTGTGAACAGAGTTGGTGCGAGAACACAACCTTGTTTCACACCATTGGTTACTGAGAAGGGCTCAAAGAGTGCATCGCCGTATCTGACTTGGCCGCACTGATCCTCGTGTAACAGGATAATCATTTTGAGGAACCTAGGAGGACATCCTAATCGTTCCAAGATCTGCCACAGGCCTTTTCTGCTCACAGTGTCAAAAGCTTTGGTGAGGTCAATGAAAGTCACTTAGAGTCCTTTGTTCTGTTCCCTACGCTTCTCTTGCAGCTGCCTGAGAACAAATGTGGTACTCCTGTTTGCTCTGAAACCACATTGGCTTTCAGGTAGAAGTTCTTCTGAGATAGCTGGTACTAGTCTGTTCAAAAGTATTCTTGCAAGGATTTTACCAGCAATAGAGAGCAAAGTAATACCTCGGTAGTTTGAACAGTCTGATTTTTTTCTCCTCTCTTCTTGTATAGGGTGATGATGACTGCAGCGCGGAGATCTAGTGGTAGTTCACCTTTTTCCCAGCAATGCACAATGAGTTCGTGAAATTTAGCATGGAGTGCTTGGCCTCCATGCTTCCAGACTTCAGGTGGGATTCCATCAATCCCAGCTGCCTTGCCAGTTTTCACCTGCTGTATGGCCTTGAGAGTCTCTCCCATAGTAGGGGCTATATCCAATTGATTTTTCACCGGTTATTGTGTAATGTGCTGAATTGCTGAGCCTTCAACTACACGTTGACACTGAAGAGTGTCTGGAAATGTTCAGATCATTGATTCAGGATGGAGGCTTTATCTGTGAGAATTATTGTTCTGATGCACAAGCAAAATGTAAGGGAAGGAAGGCTTTAGATATCAGGAACTACAGTGAGCAGCATATCATAGTAACATATAATATCTTAATTTTCAATATTAATGAACATTGATTCTGCACTGAAGTCAGCTATTGAGTAAGGATGCTGATGATCTTGAGCAGCAAGTGAGCCCTTGGGGCCTTTTTATTGTAGATGTTCAGCAGTCAGCATGAAGCTGCACTTGTTCTGGAGACTGAAGAATCTTTGGTACATTCTAAATGGATCCTTTTCAGAATCTTCAGGACTTCAAGTTTTCACTCGTTTCTGAACAGCCTCTTCCAGCATGCTTACTCTGATAGCTAGTTCTTTGATTTGGAAAAAGCAAACTGCTGAAAGGGTCTGCTTTACAGCAGCATTTGATGCTACAGCTGTACCTTTGCCCTTCCAGTTAGAAGATACTACATTTTTGCTTGTCCTTCCTTCTGCTGGAAAGGTAGAGCATTTCTGGAGGTGCGTGACTCCAGCTCCCCAAAGCACTGAAAAGCTGTTACTGTGCTCTGTGGTCACTGCTGTGCTTCTGGAGCCAGTGAGTTATGTGGGAGCACGTCTCTGCACACCGTTGTTGTGTTTGGGTGGCAGAAGAGCGGGAGCAGGAGCTTCTGGTTCTGCTTTTGTGGATGGGTCCTTTGTGTTTTACCCACTTTTTCATCATCTTCTGCATGGTTTTGTGGGTTCCTGCATATTTGGGAAGTTTTTTTTTTTATGAAATAGGAGCTCAGGTTCTGCCCTTCTCAGCCTTAGAAAGTGCCTCACTTCAAATGAACAGGCAGTTTGTGCTGGAACCCGCATGAGAGGAACGTGTTTGATACCTATCTCTGCTTTTCCACTTCAGGCTACCAGAGAGAGCTGCTTTTCCAGAGGGATGATGGCTCTTTTAGTGCCTTTGGAAATGAAGATCCCTCTGGGAGCACATGGTAAGTAGTTCTGCCAGATTCACTGTGGAATTTGAGTATTTTAGATATTTTCCCTGCAACTGAAAAATTTTTGTGAAGCTGGTAAAAATTTCCAGCTATATCGGCCTTCTGCCTGGTTTTCATCAGGTGTTTGGGCCAACTCTAAGGTCATTCCGCTGGATAACATGCTGTCAAAACCATTATTAGGGTAAGGCTTTTTAATTTCACAGAAGATGAATGATGAATGATTTTAGCCAGGGGAATAGCTTGGGCTGAAAGTTTTTCTGTTGCTTTCCTCAAAGGAATGAAGAATAATAATTAAAAACTTGCAGTTGATTGCAACCATTTAGAGTTATGATGCCATGAAAAGGCTGAAATCAGAACTTAATAGCCTTGATATCTGTTAAAAAGATATTCTTTATTGCAGCGCTGGGCACACTGGGGATAGCTCCACCTACTGTGTGCACTGTGAAGGGCTAAACATATAGCTTATATGCAGTTTAGATACACATATTTGTGCAATTTCCGAGAACTTATTAACATATGTTGCCACCCACTCCCGCATGTGCAATACAGTTTTTTGCAATACATTTTTTTTGTGGTCATCAGGGGTCTTTGGTGGTCGTTTTACTTCATCATGATAGTCTTCATCGGGTGTCCTTTTGATGGGCTCCATTCAATTAACTCCTTGTCTTTGTTAAGAGACCCCAAGGCTGGCCTAGGCTTTTTCTGCATATCTGAATGGCATTTGGGAGTCCTGGGACATTCCATCTTTGAAGATAAGAGCATCCTGTCCTTGGGGATAAGCTCCTCTTGTAGAACACCTTTGTCTCACACCTCTGTTCTCCCACTGATTCTGCTTGCTCAAGCATATTAAGTCTCCTACACACCACCTAAAACTACAGTTCTGACTATAACTATGGCTCCAGCTAAAACCACGGCTTCAGCTATGTGATCATGATTGTTTCAAGCATGTTGTCAGTTCTCTCTGTACTGGAGGCTGAAGACTGACTGGGACTTTTCCTGGGAGGTGAACAGAGTTACTGGTGGAAAAATTTGTCCTACTTGCCTCTCTGACACCTCCTTTTTTTGAGACTGTAAATATGCTGAAAAAGCATTTTCAGTGCTGAATTTTGCTCTGAGAAGCATAGTAGTGAAAGCTAGATAGCTAACAGAGCTGACTTGCAGCACTTGTTCACCTAACCCATGTTGTTAGTTTAGATACAGTTACGTATTTCAGTACATGTTGCTGACTTTAAAATGAACATTCACAGTTACTGTGGCACTGATTGAGTCACTCCTTCAGCAGTCAGTGAGCATCCTTCATTGACATCAGCAAGATTTGCCTTATACTCAGTATTAATGGGTTGGAAAATGAAGATAATTTATCTGTATTGTCAACTCTGGTACTTAAATAGTGCAGTGATAGGTTACATGAACGCACATTTGGTGAAGAAGGAAGTCAAAGCAGAATTTGGGGTTATTAATAATAATAGCAAAGGTTGCTCCAACAATATAATTGCAGGGATAATTGTGATAATTAACATCACACTCATAACTGCATTGCTTGTAAGCTATGATTTTTGCCACTTTAGCCTAGCAGCAGAAGGCAGGAGAACAACATTTGAATAGATATACATGTGCTGGTAGACTTGGCGTCTATACTCTCTATTTTTGAAACATAAGAGCTGGAAAAGGGGTGATTTTTTGGAACAAGGGCATAGCTTCATTTTTTGGTGGATTAAGCATGGTCGACTTGCTTGTCTGGATGAAGTATGTATTTTTCTCTGTGCTTGGGAGGTGTCTGTAGAACAGTTTGTGCATCACAGTATTCTTAGATCATCTTAAACAAAAGCAGTTGTAATATAGTGCTAATTTTGTCATATTTGATTAACCTTTTCCCCAAGGTTGTCAGCTTTTGTATTAAGATGTTTTCTTCAAGCTCGTCCGTTCATAGATATTGACCAAGATGTACTCATGGATACAGCCAAATGGATTGTCCGGCATCAGAAATTAAATGGAGAATTTCATGAGCCTGGGAAGGTGTTACATAGTGATCTTCAAGGAGGCACCAATAATCCAGTCACTCTCACAGCTTACATTATGTCATCCCTTCTAGGGTTCCCAGATAAACAGGTATTGGAATTCATAAATAGAATTCATAGTTACCAGAAATCTTCATAAATTGTCATAGTACTGGGCAAACACTTGTTAGTTTGAAGAAATAGAGACAAAATTTAACCTGATATTGTTAAAGTTCTCTTACCTATCCGAGACAATGCAAAGTTGTTCAGTTAAGTCCTTCAATTTTATGTGCCTTTGCCAAATCTAAAGGCACTTGCTTTTAGCAAGAATGTTGTCATGGCTTTAGTCCAAGAACTTGCAAAGAAATTTATGAGAAGAACTATCCTTAGGGATGTTAGATCATTCCAATTTATTTCATTTGAGATTACTTGTAAAAGAGAGTACCAGATCAAAAGGCTTGCCTTTGAGGTTCATGCCTGTGACTCTGAAAGAGATTTTCAGTATTTCTTGGTTGATTTTGGTGACAATAATGTTTCTGTATGCATTTTTCTTTTAAATTATAATAGTATAATATTTTGGTATATATTTTATTAACTCTATTCTTTAATATGACCTTAATTTCCAGCATACTTATGTCATCAAGAGTGCTACAAACTTTCTAGAAGATAAATTAGAAGAAGGCATTTCAGATAATTACACTTTGGCACTTGTGACATATGCACTGTCCTGGGCAAAAAGTGCAAAAGCGAAGGAAGCACTGAATTTACTGAACCAGAGAGCAGATCACCAAGGTATTGCACAATTATCTTATACAGTAGTATAGACAGACTGATGGATTTTTTTTTTGTCAAATTGAAAAATTTCTATCATATATCTACAGCTGCATATAGAATTAGACATTAAGAGACTCCTTCTTAAAAGGACTTTTCAAATCTGTTCTGGCCATGTTATAAAGAATAAGGTAAGAACGTCCATGACAGCCTTAATGAAAATAAATGACAATTCATAACAAAGCTAGACCTTTCAGTCTCAGTTACTGTGTTCCTGATGGGAGTGCCATGATGCTGTGGAAGATCATTACTTGTCAGTTTTTCCATGTTATGTGCATTTGATCAGGCTGGTTAAAGAGAGATGGATGAGGTTAGCTGTTCCAAAGTGGTTTGGATAGATCAGGAGGCTGTTGGAGGGACAATTAGTTAAAATCAGTATCAGAATGAAGAATTGAAGATGTACTTTCTGTAAGAGGATACAGAGGTCTCTTGCATTTTCTTTAGGGACTCATCATCTCATTCTGTTTAACCTCTTCCAAGTTCAGCAAAACTGAATTTTGTTCCCTGTTTGTTCAGAAGAACAGACCATACAATCGAGTATGAGAAATGGAAATTTTTGGCTCCAAACAGTAACTATCCTCTTGAAAAATCCAAAGCAATTCATGATGTAGCCTAGAAAAGGAGCCTTTTGGGCGTCTCCCTGTCTACTGAGTCAGGTCTTTCGGACAATCACTTTTGGGAAGGATAGAAGTCTCTTTTTTGAAAGTCTTCCCTCAAGAAAGAGCCTACTATGCAGCTGTGCTGCCTGAGGTGCCTTCTCTAGTCCTGAAGATGAAGGAGCGGCCCAGCAAGGAGGTGGCCTTCTCACAAGAGCTCCTTTATGTGAGCACTTTGAATCGATGTAAAGTTCACTGAAATCAGTGGGAGTTACTCTTTGAACTCCAGCTGGTTTTGAATCTAGACTCAGCCACTGCTGAAGAAGTGTTTAAGTAATTTCTTTATGGGACACACACCTCAACTTTAAGACAATTTTACAGAACCTTGCTAGAAGAACCATATGTAAGCATTAATTAAGAGGTTTCCTTCACATCTTTCCTAGAAGTCCAAAGACTTCAGTCTGTGGATCTGAGATTACTATTGATTCCTTTTGCAGGAGAATTTCGTTTCTGGATAACACCCGCTTCTGAAATTTCTGAATCATGGCAGCCACGGTCCATTGATATTGAACTTGCAGCATATGCTCTGCTCTCACATTTTCATCAGGACAGATTAGCAGAGGGGATCCCTATTATGAAATGGTTAAGTCAGCAAAGAAATCACCTGGGCGGATTTTCATCAACTCAGGTAATATCTTGTCTCAAGAGGCTTTGTTATACCTCCTAATTGAGAAGTGTATATTGGAAAAAAAAAAAAAGGAAAAAAGAAAGAAAAAAGGGCCATTTTTTTAACATAATAAGTACTGAATTCTGCTTTGCTGTAACACCCTTGGTTACATGCAACCTTGAATTCTTTGCAATATTGGCATCTTAATCTTGGAGTACCAATTTTAGTATTTTGGCAAGTATAATAAAAAACAGAATTAGAAGGTCACCTTGATTATATAAAGTATTAATAACAAAAGATTTTAAATTAAGAAGTGATGCACATGGAAAAATAATAAATCACATTTTCCAGACAAGTGTGATAAATATCTGTGTTTTCTTTCTTTCCAAGGAGAAAAACCTCTTTCTCTTCTTTCCATATGTGGGTCCTCAAACTCCTGAAAGACATTAACCTAAGATAAGAAAGCAGAGTAGACTTTAGAGAAACAGCCTAACCTAGTGCCTCTGTTGGCAATTGGTCTTAACTTTATAATGTACTTTGTCCTCATTATTGTGTAGATTTTTTGATGGGCCATGAAATTTGGAAGATCTTCATTATCTCCAGGAGGTTTCCATGTTATTGAAACCACATCTTGTAAACTGTGCTGGCATCCAGAAAATTTATATAGTACTTTGGATTACATTAGTTTAAACTAGCTTTTAAATTAACTACAAATGCTCATCACAGTAAAATGTTACATTTCATCATGCTGCTTGGGTACCAAACTGTACAGGCTATCCTATTTTCAGATGTTTCTTGGTATTAATCTGAGAGAAATTAGTTCTACCAAATAAAATGCAATTTAAGAACCAGCCTGGTTCCCCTGAGGTTCTAGTATTTTCCTAATGTGTTAATTCTTGCTTATTATTTGAAGAGGCTGACTGAAGCACTAAGGAAGTTGGAAAAGCTTTTCTCTGTTCTCCAGAAACCATTTTATTTAGGAGTCTGGAAATCCAGCAGTGTACCATTTACCCCTGAGGATGAAGTTAATAAATGAATTTAATCCTTTTGTTTTTCCATAGTCTAAACTATTTTGATTTCAAAATTACTCCAATGTCTCTCTAGATGCCTTTTTTAATTTATGGAAATGACCCCATACTTTTTGTTAACTTCTAAGATTGCTTTAATAAAAATGTTTGGAGTGTTTCCTTCCATAAGTTTATTACATTAGAAACTTAATATATTATTAAACAGTACGGAGGAAAGTAATCAGTTGCATGTCATGTTTTGTAAGTTGGGGTACGATAACTTACTGCAATTTGAATATGTGATATAGCTTGCTATAAATTTGCAATCAATATATTTTGCTTTATAATGCTTTTAATGTTTGGGCATAAAACGTACGTATTTTGTATATACAGAAATGCAATTTATACAAAAAGTAGCATATATATGTGAACACAAATTTAAATGGTAGGAAAGAGCAACAAATTCTACAAAGCCTGTGTTGCTGAAGAAAAGGGACCTATGAATCTGGCTTAAGATGATATTCCCTAACTTTTGAAGTTGTGCGTTGGGTGCTGAGCCAGGCATCTCGTGCTTCAGGTGCGACGTCTTTGTGGTGAAAAGCGTTGCGTATGCCTTCTGATTTATAGCATACCAAGGGGATCATTTATCCTGTCTGTGGGTGGTTCTTTGCCCTCTTGTTTTTCACCTGTGTTTCTAAGAGTGATTTGAGCCTGAGATGTGGAAGAGCTCTGAAGTCACCTTCAGCAATGGCAGATAGCATTTCTAGACATCTTGAACTCTCTTTGACTTTAGGGTGAGAAATGTAAATGTGAAAAATGTAATTGTAAGGACTTGGAAAAGACACTTCAAGGTATTCCTTGGTTTCCACAACTTAGGTAAGGACGCTTAGGTAAGGAACTTAGATCTATCAGATAGATCAGACACAGCTGTGTTAGGCTGCTGTAGTTTCGTTCATTTCAATGTGAAAGAATTTTTGTAAGTTTGATCTTCCAAGCTGTAGATCTCCTTTAGAAACTGACACATGCTGGAGATTTTCAAGATGCAATTGGACAGGGTGTTAGATAACCTCGTCTAGGCCCCCTTTCCCACAAAAGGTTGGACCAGGTGGTCTTTCAAGCCCAACCTGGGCTGTTCTGTGATTCTATGATTCTGTATGAGGGGTGTGAGTAAGGGGATAATTGTTTAGATACTTAATCACTGTCTTCTGTACAGGAGTAATCAAAGACATTCTTTAAGATTAAATAGTGGCCTCCTACTGAAAAAATCTTCCACTTACTCCAGACTATTAAATCCTCCTGTAACCCATTCATTATATCTGTTCTGTCACACCACGTTAAGCACTGGAGTTGGGAGCTCAGCTGTAATGGTTCAGCATACCAGCAACTTTGGCACTGTTGATAATCACCTGATCTTTCTGGATTCTAAGAAATTAGTGAAGTGGGTCATTCCCAACAAGAAGGTGGCACGGAAAGGAGAGTGGTTCCTAATAATTTGTAGTGAATAGGCAACATGTGCTGGTACCTTAAGGTATGGCACAGTCACCATGTCATAGTTAACGATCTTCTTTTGTGTTAGAATTTTGTTACTAACAGTGATCTCAGAATGAATAAAATATTTCTGTATGCCGAGCCTGCAAGGACAATTCTTTCACTGCCACTGGTTAAAAATAGGTGGAAAATCAACTGCACAAACAGCAAAAATCCCTGCAAAGCATTAGAGACATAAAATTGATGACTGTATTTTTTTCCAGAAAATAGTGGGTGTTAAAATCCTCATTCACTAACCTGTGCTGCACCAAATGTTCAAAAACTGTCTCCTGTGTTCAAAACCTGGAGAGCTAAGCCTGCAATCTACACAAAGATAATCAAAAGAGGATTTTAGATACATATCTATATGATAAAGTGTTTATAAGCATGTTCTGCAGTGGTTAAACAACTGCACAAAACCTTTTGATCAAATATAGAGTATGAAAATTGGGATGAAACCCTCTGAAATTGTTGCTGGGGATCTGATAAAAACTTATTTCAGACATTTTTAATAAATGTTAATGTTTTTTAGACCTATAGCTTTTGCTTCAGTGACAAAGGTAACCTCAATAACTCCTGTGTAGTACTGAGTATTTAATACTTTGTCACTAAACCAATCTACAAAGTAGCAGTATCATTACTTTCCTTATTCACTTTCTCATCACTGTCTGATTCTGAGTGTTGTGTCTGTTGGCGTTTGAGATCTTTCACGTGCCTTGTACAAGCGAAAAACTTCCTTAGCTCACTCCCACCTCATTCTCCACTGCACTTCACAGTAGCTTAACTTGTGCTGTGTTGCCATCCTTCTGCTGAGCTGGGAACCTTCATGCCAGTGGAATCCCAACAGAGGCATGGTGGCAGCTGCATGAAGGAAGGCTCTAACAAAATCAGCAAATGGGACAGTGCAGGGACCGTGAGCTCCCAAAGGCGTGGTCAATAGGCAGGTGGTTCACTGCAAAGACTTGTTCTGTTTGTAATGCAGAAGGCTTTGTTTCTCTTAACAGGACACAGTGGTGGCTCTGCAAGCCTTGAGTCTATTTGCAACTCTCACCACAGCGGGCAAAACAGAAATGGATGTAACAGTGACAGCACCTTCTTTGAAAATGCCGGAAATATTTTCAATTGATACTCAAAACCGTTTTCTGCTTCAGACCAAGGAGGTACTGTAGAAAGCAAGGGATACTTTCCTAAGATCTGCTAACTGAAAGTACTTTGAAAATATTGTTATACTCATTTTCCTTTCAGATTGCCCCTGCACAACCAATGACAATTACAGTGGAAGCAGAGGGAACAGGATTTGCTGTCTTTCAGGTATGCAATGCAGTTATTTTTGCTACAGATATGCTGTTGATAAGGAAGGTGTATTTTGGAAGCTTTCTAAAAAATGTTAATAAGAACAGTCTTCTGAAATGTCTTAAATTAGTACCCAAGCACTTTACTGATTGAAGAGTGCTGTGAACCAAATACTGTGTGAATGGACGTATTCATATGATTATGTCTGATGGCCTGGCCTTTTAATTACTGCTGAATGATTGACAGTTTTGGGGCACTTCCATGGGCTATAGTCGTCTCAAAGCAGCCCTTCCCTCCAGCAGAAATGCAGTGACCCTTTGGAAGACAAAGGACTGCAGCAGCACATTGGCAGGCACAAAGGTCAGAGTAAAAAGGAAGGCATGTGAACTAGGCATGGGAAGTTGTAGTAAGCCATAGTAAGGCAGAGATCAATACAGAACAAGATTATACTGCTAGTTACTATTTTCCTTCTATTGAAGTAGCAAACAACAACAGTGCAAAAGCTAGAAGAGTATTATGGCCAGGTTCTCTAGAAATTTTTACACTGTTCAGAAATAGCATAAAGGTCAAAGGATCCTGCAGACTGCCAACAGTATGAGATGCTCAGCATCAGCAAAAAGTGGGGGCATGGCAAAGAGTGGAGGGAGGTATAGTGATCCCCTCTCTGCCTGTCCTGCAGAATACTGTGTTTTGGTAGTATCAATTCAAACATCTTTACATATATTTAAACAAATTAAGCTTAAATCTGCACATGCTGTATCTAGAACTAGCAAACTATAAACAGCCTTTTCAACTGCTTGCTCTTCCTTCATAAGAGAGATTATGTTCTAAACACAGATTATGTTCCACCTCCAAGATTTTCCCTAGCCCTGTGAGAAATACCATATGAGAAGAAGACAGTATTGGATCTGATTTGATATGGTCATGATAGTAGCTTAGAACCACACAGATGAAAGAGAAGACCTTTGAAAGATATGGATAATATGGAAATATTAGTCTCTGAGCATGAAAGACTCATTTTATTGGAAGTATATAGATGAATTCATGATTGATGAACACATCACAAAACCAGACAGAGTTCCTACAAGATTCCTTCTAGCTGTGCTTGGGAAAAAATGAACTTAGGCTGCCTTTACTTGTCTCAAATTCCTTCCAACCTGATCTTCACGTCAGTGTTCTTATGCATATGGGAAGCAATAAAGCATGCTGATGGTTAGTAAATATGCTTTTGGATAGAAGACACTTAGAAAGAAACCTTCACAGGTGCCTATCAGCAGTGAACAGCAGCTAGAAATGCACCTCATTCGTTCGTCACCAGTCGAACCCATAGTACCATAAATCATGAACCCTGTTCCCAGAAGTGCAAATAAAGTTTACAGCAAAGTTCAAAAGTTTCAGAGGAAAATTTAGATTCAGACCCGCAGGGCAAGATAGGAATAAGTGTCTCAGCAGGACTGCATTCACTGTGGTTTCAGTGTGTGCGTCTATGTTGAATGTAACAAAATGGAGTTCCAGAACAGTTAAGGCTACTTAACCTTAATCATTGTTGAGAAATACTCCCTGATATTAAGTCAAATAATTTGTCAGACAACCCGGTCAAAAACTTTTCAGCAAACTGTTTCTTGTTGATTTGTTGAAATGAATGCTTTTTGTGGAAGCACATCGGTTCCAATTATGTTTTTGCCAGCAGGAAAATTTCACATCCAAACCAGCGTGTCTGTTGAAGACTGAGTACAAGTCTTCCATCCAGAATAGTCAGTAGTTGACTCCGTGTTGAGAGGGCTCCTTAGGGGTGGATAGCACCATGGTTTAAGTTACTGGTTTGTTTTATGAACATGCAAATGTGCTCCCAGATAACTTGTGTTCAGGAACCAACAGCAGATTATCTTCATTGAGGTCACTGTGCTGTTGCCTTTTTTCCTGCAGCTTTGAATCAGAGGTGCTGTGACTTTCTTCAGAATATTGTGCTTAACAACCTGGAGTAGATTCTCCGAAACCTTTTCTTTGCTGGGATCAATTCTTTCCTTGTGCTTCCTTTGGCAGGTCTGGTACTCTAGAAGAAAGAGCAGTGATGCCATTTGAATGAGATTTCTCTTTTTCTCAGGCGAGCTAGATCTGGGTCACATGTAATAAATCAGATGGCATATGACATTGCAATCACATTTCTTCAGCTGGGTTTCATTGTCTTAGGCCCGCCAAAGTACAGTGGTGATATTCACTGTTCTGGGATTTGACTTTCTGGCCAAGTGTAGCATGTCAAAACAGTAATTCATTTAAATATCACAAAACACGAGATTTGGTCCATTAATGGAAAAGGCTTCTTTCCCAACAGAATGGATTCTTAGGAAAAAAACTCTCATTTTTTTGGTGAAACCTTACTGTCTCTGTGCGAGTTGGCAGTGCATTCACTCTTGACCCTGCTGAATCCCATAAAATGTGTTTATTTTGGATAGTTATATAGCAAAAGCAGACATTCACTTGTAGCTTTGTGGTCCTGCTGTCAACAAAGTCTCCTAGCTCATCCCTTTGTTAAGTGGGCCCATACTGTGGATGTCCTAAGACACTCTGCAAGAGGAAAGAGAAGATGATTGTAAGGTTAGGGTAGATGAAGGGTACTTTCTTAGAGAAAACAGTTGAAGAAATAATCTTCCTTTTGTGGCCTGCAGACTGTGTTGGAAGAAACACCTCTGCTGTCTGGAACCACTGTGAACTGGGCTTAGCAATTTCCTCAAAAATATGGTGTGGCCCATGCCTTCTGGAAGGAAGGAGAGTGCCAACACAATCCAGGACTAGCAACAAGGGGAGGGTGGGCAGGCCCAAGGAGGATGAATATGGGCCAAGTCGATAGGTGAGCAAGATCTTGATCTCCTGGTCATGTATAGAGAGGAAGTGAGGAAAAACCTGAGAATCAGCTGTCAGTCATTGTGGAAAAGCACTGAAAATTTTTTCCACTCGACATGTTTCTAGTAGACTTAGTCAAAGGACTGAAATGTATTCAATGTGATGATACTGAAAAAGGTAGACTGGGAAATGCACTCATATTTCTCCATCACAATTTAAGTGGATGCTAAGTAGTCCAAAAGGGGCAGAAAAATACTGGAGGTGATTTCACTGCACTCGTGCCCTCAGTTGAGCACATTTGTGCTGCTAGTTGAGGAAAAAAAGGGTAGGTAAAGAGACATGGATTAGGGCATTATAAATGGGTCATGTTTTTTGAAACACAGTGCAGTTGATTGGGTCAGATACTGTTACAAGAACCTCTTATGCAGTAGATTATCCTTTAGTTTTCTCTTCTTGGGCCTTTTGCCAGAACAGTATGACAAAACTAGACCAGTTCTGCCTTTACCTTTGGCAGCTATTCCTGAAAAAGGGTTAAGACGAAATGCAGTTGCTCATTTTGTTGATTCAATGCTAGTTTCTGTATAATAGCCTTCTCACCCCAAATTAAGAGTGTATAAGGAAGGAGACTTTAATTAAACTCCGTGTTGTGAAAAAGATTCTTCCTTCATTGTCAGGAGAAATCAGGAAAGGAAAGTCAAACTGTAACAGCTATAAGTTTACTCTATGAAAACACTAGCTGACTGACCTCTTCAGTATGTGGTTTCAGACATCCTGCATTGGCAGTAAATTCCCATTCTTTAGCTCTTTCTGGCAAAAGTTAAAACAACTTTGTTTCTATGATGACAGATCATTGAAGCACTGCTAACTTGTCTTTACCAAACTTTCTGCATGCCTTTAGCTGGCAGGATTTCCAGATTGGCTTCATTCTTGGTACTGCCTTCTCCTGTGGAGCAGTTATACAGGAAAAATCTTCACTGTTGCACCACAGTTGTCCTGAGCGCCTGTACAGAATTTGCTCTGTACTCACACAGCGTGCTAAATCCAGCAATGCAAAGCAGGGCAATGGGAATCGCGTGTGGAGATTGAGAGAAAGAGCATAATTATCCTGTATCCTATAGTGGCCAATGGAGAGATGACGACCAACGAAGTCTGCTAGAACAGGGCAAGCATGAGGTGCTATCTCGCTGTTGTACCCTCTTGGCCTTTGCCAATTTGCAGCACAGGGCTTCCCCAATCCACAAGTTGTCTTTGTGCGCTCTCTCTGGCTTGGTAGATATTTTCTTGATAGATTATTTTTTCTTCCATAAATATGTAACTTTAAAAATATTTCGAAACTTTTAACAGCCACAGCTTCTTGTGGCAAGTAGTTCTGCAGCTAATGGTTTATTGCTTGAAGAAGCTCTGCCTCTGTCTCTTCTTGAATCTGCACCCCTAGTTCTTGTATTTGGAGAGAAGGCATAAAAGGGACTGTGTTGTGTTAGAGGGAAGCTCAGTCTAGCCCCGTGTTTTATTTTCCACAACAGCCAAAGGTGGAGGCTCAGGAGAGAGTATAAAAAGATAAATACGTGCAATATATTACCTGACTGTCTTCCACTTCTTAGCATGTATTATTCAAGACCTTCAGCTGGGGATAGTTTCTGTGGGCTTAGAAAATTTTCATTCCATGAATTTGTCTATCCTGCCCTTGAATGCTTGTACTTTGTAGTATCTGCAGCATCTTGTGGGAAGGAATTCCACAATTTAATCTTGCATTGCATAAAAAACTGTTTCCTATCCATCTTTCCTGTGCAAGTCATTATTGTGTAGGCCTTTATTGTGTCCTTCTTCCAACTTACCTGTTTATGGATGAATTTTCATCTATTTTACCATTTCTTAAATTGTAAACAGATCTGGTAGTAATCAGTTCAAAACCCATTATTATGTACATAAAAATGCTTTCATTCTGCAACTTTTTCCAGTAATCATAATCTTTGCTACCTCAAATAAATTAGTATAATCACAAACTTTTTCACATTAGGTTTCACCCTGTTTTCTGCATCATGTATGGATATGTTTAATGGTGGTCACCCAGCACAGGTTCCTTTAGGACTCCACTGCTGTCATGTATGAACATTCATTCCCACTCTTCTCTATTCCTATCTTTTAACAACTCTTTATCCCTTGGCAGCCTCTTTTGTTCTGGCATCTTTGGCTAGCAATGTTCCTAACATGCTAATTTAACATCCAGGTATATTATACTAGACAGAGCTCCATTTTCCATTTTTTATCTTGGATTGATGCAGCTGGTGGGTTTATAGCAATGGCCTAGTCTCCATCATGTTGTATTTACTCATTTATCCACTACTTTGAGTCTTTATTATTATTTGACTGTGTTTTATGGTACAGATACTGAGTTTACTGGATATCCACAATTTACTAGACCCTCAGCACTCTTCTAAAATTGTCACATTTGTCATCCTTCAGTCTAGTACCAAGGCAGTTTTAAGAAAACACTTGAGGTAATGATTCGGCTGTTTCTTTATCTCACTAAGTCATTCTGCAGGCAGTACAGCCTGTTTTTACTACATAATTTTCTGTCATGGCTGATATCATAAGAGTACTCATTGGATGTTCAATTCCAGCTCCAACATTTCTGCTTTGGACCTTGACATTGGTAATTTTATAGGATATTGAGATAATCAGGCTATCTCCTAATTATTCAGACCTCTTCTAAGGGCTCCTGGTTTTATCACTCTTCTGCCACTGTTTCAAGTATCTTATACACATCTACACTAATAGAATTGAGCACTCTTCAACACGGTGCCTAACAGAGTAGCTTATTATGTTAATGTTACTGTCCTGCACTGGACATTGAGTCCTTACTTGGTTTGCTTAGCAGAGCTTGGCAGTTGAGCAGAAAGGGCAAGAGTTCTGTCCTGAAGGCAGCCTGAAGACTGTAGCTTTGTCCTTGCACAGATGAATGGGATGAAGAAGCTACTTATCTGCAAGAAAACTGCTGTTCTGAGCTTGGAGTAACATGCTATTCCATCTGTTTTGAGTGTGTGAATGCTGTGACACGAAGACCGAGGACAAATTCTGCACATATGCTATATATTTGCTCTTGCTCTGCTTTCACATACGGCCTGTCTCTTTTAACCCAGTGGGTGTTGATCTCTGAAGTTTCTCTTTATTCATCCCATTTCACACTGTCAGGAAGTAGCTGCACATAGTATTAACCAGCAGATGACAACTTGGGAGAAAATTGCTGGTTGTCCTAGAGCTCCGCTGTGTATGCCTCGGTTGTGTTTTGCTAATTGCGTTGGTTCTGCTGCATTACAAAATGTTCAGGAGGGATATGAATCTCATGTGTGCAACTGTCAGATACGAGGCCATGTGTTCAGTCTCATGTGAGCACTCCTTTGGTGTTACACTGTTAGAAACTTAGTGTTTTAGCCACACAGATTTGCCTTACATGTCATTTACTGTCTCTACTTGCAATCCACAGCTCAATGTTATTTACAACACAAAACACGCTGATCAGAGGCTCAGATCTGTCCGAAAACAAGAAGCCTTTGACTTGAATGTTGATGTGAAGGATGACAAAAATGATAAAAACCATTTGACTCTGAATGTATGCACAAGGTAGGTAATTCAGTTGAAGAACCTCACACCTTTACATGTATTTTAAATGATTTAATATGAGCTAAATTACCCAATTGTTTGTATGGATTTACCAATGTATGGGATATAAATGCATAACTAAAGACAATAAAAGAGTCACTTTGTAAAACTGGCAGTAGTTAAACTCAGAAACAGTTCATACACTCGCAGTAGATCTTTTGTGTAAAGTTGTTGGTCAGGTGATATTTTTTTACTGGTATACGTAAAGATAGTGGTACCCTAAATGTTAGAGGTATATGGAAGAATTTGTGTGAAATACAAGAAAAAAATCAAAATCAAAGGCTTCTTCAATGCAAGTGCTTCTTAGCAACTGTGGACAGACTTGAAAACAAATGTCTTCCATATTCTGATTTCTAGTACCAGACTGTAAAAACTGCCCATTACTCTTACCTTTCATGAATGAACAAAGTGCTTTGTTTTTGGAAGTAGATACTTTTTTTTTTTTTTGGAAAGAGGGCAGGAAATTCTGAAGTGCTAAAACCACCATGAAATAGAAGTAATCATTCTTTGGTCATCTCTATTAATAAACTTTCCTCAGAACAATTTTGGTGGGAGTCAATATCTATATTTACATAATGATACATTCAGCTGGGGTTTTGTGTTACTATGGAAGTATCTTCGTGGTCTGTCATTTACCAATATGTCTTATATATTATATTATTAAATTCATAACTAGTGTAAGCATCATTCTATAGTTGAAAGAGGTGATGAGTTTTCTGGCCAGCCTACTGCTATTCTTTTTGCTGGATAAGGGAGGGAGATGGGGGGAGGACAGGGTGGTGTGGATGCATCTGGGATGGTGTTTCTTGCTCAGTAAACACCTACTAAGAACTGAGCTGAGACTACTGAAGTATCATCTCAGAGATCACACAACAGCCACCAGATGCTAACCTGGATAGATTTTGGATCAGATGAGAACAGGTGACATTGAACAATCATATTGCATATTCCTAGCTCAGCCAGTCATTAAAGCAAGTTGTTTCTTTAACTCTGCTGCCTCATTTTTACTTGCTGTGAAAGTGTTTATACATGTTTTTAAAACAAATATATCAAGATGTTTGTTCTGGCAGTTTCTTCAGTATGTACTTCTTACTGTAGTTAGACAGCACCACATATTTCACAGAAAACTCTATTGGCCATTATATTTCTCTTTGTGTTTTTAATCATTACTCTTATATTATCTACAAGGAAGTTGAGATGACTATGTTCTTTTTATTTTAGAATTTCATCTGCCTGTGAATACATCCTCTAGAAACAGTGTTTTCTTTTGGTGATGTTTTAATGGTTTTCTTATAAATGCAAGATTTGCAAAGTACCACCTGATCCACTCTGGTTGGTCCTACATTCCTTTCCTCCACATCCTCTTTTAGTTATTTATTTAAACTTTAAACGCCATATGCCTAGAACTATTTTTATTCTCTGCCTACCACAAGGGAGCTGTGGCTGGAGATGGAGCCTCTAGGTGACACCATCATACAAGTAATCAATATGATTTCAGTACAGTACAGAGAGGATTGATTTAATTTGGGAAATAGCCAGCAGGGCCGAAGCCAGAGTCCTGGTTTTATGTGTTTTTGGTAACTAATTCAGTGATACAGATGGTGGGCAAGGACACTAGAATACATGAGAGCTCTTGAAACAGAATGGACTTGCTCTCTTTTAAAGTTTTCTATGAAGTGTCAACAGCTTTCTGAAGTCTAGCACAAACTCTTGACATGTAAAGGGATAAGCCTTGGCTGAGCATTCTGATTTTCTTGCTAAGACTTTTGGCTCAGGAATATACACAGGACGGGCTCCATCTCTCTGGGAAGGCTCTAGAGTGATGATGTTTTAATTGCAAAATGTTCAATGGGTAGGGGAAGATCTAGTGACATTCTAAAACTGCCCCAGGAGAATAATTGGAACATTAAGATCCATCAACTGTTATCATGGAAAGTGGACTGGTATAAATTCTAGTAAGTCTGTGTTTCTATTCTTTGGGCTGAGACTTTGTCTCTCATTGTTTGGCTTGATAAACTAGTAATTAACTTCCCCCCCCCATATATTATGTATAATATGTATAATATATGCGTTATCTGTATTACGTTCCTGAATTAGTTTAAAGTTGGTGTACTTAGGATCTTTACAACATGATGTGGCTTTTTGGTAAAGAAACCAAAGCAGGCAAACACAGAGAGACTGCTCAAATCTCAACCAGTTTAGCTGGCTGTAGGGATGTATAGTCAGGTACTAGAGGATGCAGATTTGCAATTTTTTCTTTCTCTAATCATCAGAATATTCTACCTTGTTTCAGCCAGCTTGGTAGTGATTTGCCATGGTCATTTCAACTGGGTATCATTTCTGACACTGGAGCAGATATCTCATTTGAATTGAACTGGTTCTTGGTTAGAGGAGCTAACTCACTCTCTTGCAGGCAAATACCCAGGCCGGCAATTTCTTCTTTTGTTGCCTGCATGCCACTTCCAGGCATAGGAAACAATCATCCAGGCTGATGGTTCTACTCACTCTCTTGTTTATGCTTTCTCCCTACCCTAGCTTGGTGGTGCATTGTCTTTGCATTATCTATCTATCACAGATTGCTGAAGAGCTGAAACAAAATTCAACTCAAAATTATTTTCAGTTCTCTTCAGGTATAAGTTTCAAATTTTCTTTCTTTCTCTCACTGATCATTCTTCTGGCATGGTGATTTTTTATTATTTTTTTTAAGAGACCATGAGCCACCCCTAAGGCTGTCTTTCTTCTCTGTTAAGAGAGACAGCATAACTTTTAGGGATAGATCTTACTCACTTCTGGACAATACCAAGCTGGTTGGGTTACCTGTTTGTATTTTGGTAGCACCCCAGGCTGGTGTTTTCCTCCCCTCTTATTGGTAATTATGCAGAAATAGTTACATCCAGTTCCAATTCAGTTATTTATTTTCAATAGCAGCTACTTTGGCATAGCATATCATCCAACAGATGGTTTCATTTGTTTCTAATCTCATGAGGCAACTGAAGTCAGCAGTTCTTTCAAAGTCCTATCTGTGTTCAATCAGCCATGCTGCCAGGCTTAACAGCATTGCTTTGAAAGCAAGTCTTCCCTTTTTTAAAACCATCCAGCTCTACAGAGAAATAGCACTTACTTTCAACTAGTATCAGGCCTTGAAAATGTGGATTTGAGCCACTTCTATTCTAGTATAACAATAATTATTTACCCTCCATGTCAAGCGAGAGGAAACTCTTTTGCTACCTGCTTTATTTAAAGCATTACAATATTTTGCAGCTCATTTAGGTATCACAGAACACCATAAATTATAGTTCTGTTGCGCACCGTAGTATGTAAGGCTTACTCAATACAGCCAAGCTTTTAGTCCAGCATCTGATTCTCACATTGGGAAAAGATGTAATAATAAGCATTATTTAGGAAAAAAGAAAGAAATTTATAAAATCTTCTTTTCCCAAAGCTAGATGAATGACGTGGCTATCCATTTTAAAAATGGAGTTTCAAGAAATAATCTGATGATGATTTTGTTAATGGAACTATCTCTCTTTACAAATGAAATATGAAAAGTTTCGGGAGACTTCTTTGGTGTATACCTTCACCTTACCATCCAAAATTGAATAAAACCAAAACAATGCATCCATAAGAGGAAATACCAGTTCAGGAGTTACTACAGTGGTTTCTTAATTACTTCTTTTGAAACGTGTTGAATTGCAATATTTCCTGCATATCTGTGATATAAGCCTGCACTTACAAATGCCAATTGAAAACTAGTGGTGTCAATGTATTTTCTCATGTGATTTATGAACTGTAGTTTTCTTAGTGCTAAACATGCTTTTTCATGTGGTTGATGTTATCAGGCAAAATGATGGAGAAATTGATTATTATCTCTTTATCGTTAGAACTTTTCTTGTTGGCATTTTGCTCCATTTGTTTCTTGAGTTTTCTTATGCATTATTGCTTCCATAGTTGGGATTAAATCACAGAATGTTAGGGGTTGGAAGGGATCTCTGAAGATCATCTAGTGCAACTCCCCTGCCAGAGCAGGATCACCTAGGTTGAAAATGATCAGTTTCTTTGGAGAGTGGGCTGTTGTATGTCTACTAAAACTTTTTTTGTCCCTATGTTTTGAAAAGGTACATGGGTTCTAGCACAGCTCCCAGTAGTGGTATGGTCCTCATGGAGGTTGGTTTACTCAGTGGTTTCTCTGTATCGCCGGATTTCGTTCCATTAGACAATACAGTTAAGAAGATGGAAAAGGACAATGGAAAAGTCAACCTATACTTAGACTCTGTAAGTTGCAAATGGCAAAGAAATATGTTTGTAGTGATGTTAATCATTCCTCTGCCGTGGTTTGGTTTAAATTTGGAAAAACATTATGATTGTGTTCTTTGGGGAAATCAACATCTGCTATTCACATTGAATTAATAGTTCCAGTGGTTTTTAGAGAGATTGATTAATAGGTACAACTTAGTTATGTTTGTAAGGGGTTTCTAGATTAGACCTCTTAAAAATCATGTGTAAATAGGCAGATTATTTCAAGAAGTCTGTAATTTGGCCAAAATTACTACAAATGAGATAAACATCTTTACATGCATCCTGACTCCAAGTCTTTAGAAATGGATTGCTGCTGAGCTAGAAGTCCTTACCTCTTCCATGAAGCCACCATCAGCAGGATTCTCAAGATGTTTCTCTTCTGTTTTTCTAGCTAAATGAAACACAGGTTTGTGTGGATATTCCGGCTGTGAGAGACTTCAAAGTGGCAAATATCCAAGATGCTTCAGTGACAATAGTGGATTACTATGAACCTAGTAAGTGTCAATCATTCCAAATGGATCTTAGTGATTCAGAATTTTAAAAGTAAGTTTCTTTATTGGACAAATTTTAATGAAGGAAAAGAACCATCAAATTGAAGTTTACTTTTTCTCACTGTACTGTAGCCTTTGTGGACATTCATATGCCAAATTTTCTAACAAATAGTAGTGTTTTCCCATATATATGTTTACTGTTCTAATGGGTTGGTTCCTCAGATGATGTGAATTGTCATAACTTAATTGTCAGGTGGTGTAAAGTGGCTTCAGTCTGGCCCAATGTGTTCCCAAAACTACCAAAATGAAGCAGGAGCTTTACTGTGGTTCACCTACCAAGTTAATGATTATCTTTCAAGTAGCTTTTCCATCTGTTTCTTGTTTAAACTTAGAGTCCTTCTCTGGAGAAAATGCCAGTGTTTTGATTTCTATAGTTACGAAAAAAATGATGTTCATGGGGAAACCGGTTTCAAAGTTTTTTGATTTGGGTTGTGTTTTTTCCTTTTTGTGTAGAGTGAGGCAGCTTTAGAGGAAGGCAACAATGTACAAAGCTCTTGGGCAAAATGAAAAGCAAAGAAAGGTTACAAACTGCTGGAGAAGATATTAAAAGGGTTTTCTTTACATCAGCCAACTGAAACATTAGTGAGGATTTGGGCCTGGTTTGAGATAAGACTCAAAGAAGTTACATAGGCAATTTTCTTAATATTGGTTTGGTTTAGCACAAGACAAAAGACAACCTGGTATGCTATGATGTGTACTACTTTAGGTAGATGATGATCGCATTTATTCTAAGTAGGCTGAAATGTTTGCTCAGTCACAGAATTTTAAAATAAATAAGGGAATTAATGGGTATAACTACACTTTCCATTAAACTAGAATATGTTTGAAGGCCTAGTGGCTTAACAAATTAGGGCATATTTTGAAACAAACACGTAACAGTTAGAATCTATGACCAATGTGAATTTTCACATGCTTCAATTTCTAGGAGAAGAGCTCAGGGTCTAGTTGTTTGTAAGAATGCTGTTAGATAGGCTAATGAATATGTATATTAAAAAAAGAGATATAAATGCTTGCGTGTAGATATTTTTATGCTAGTTAAATACATATATTATCCATATATTCTCAATTAATAAATCAATATTAATTTAAAGATAAGAATTAAGATCTTTAAAGACTAAAATTTATATGATGTAATCAATGCTGCAATAGAAAGCTTTGACTTTAATAAAGAGACTGCTTCAAACATACTTTTACAAGACACCATTCCTTTTACTATGTAGCATAGATTCTGAGTGCCCTGAGTCTGACTTCTCCTGAAAGAACTCCTTCCTGTCTAATAGAGGAACACGCTTTTATTTTAGCCTGCTATTTTCTATCATTCTTATATCTTGTAAGCCAAGTTGCAGCTATAAATTTTGTATGATGACGACAGTCAGATTCATGTCATATTCAGAGCCTGGAGATGTCTAGAGTCCTCATGCTCTGGCATTTATTAAAAAAGTGAAGTCTGTGTGGCAGATATTACAACTGACGTGGAATAAGAACTAGCTTGGATGACAGTGAAACAGTGACAGCAAGGAGATCTGCCAGGCTTAATATACACAGCTACTCTGGACTTTCAAGCGAGTGCTGTTTTTCTTACCCATCTTTGTTCAGAGCTAGTTTGGGTATCACTATTAAGTAAGGATTTGACTGGTAAAGATAAATCTTTTTTTTTTTTTTAAATATCTTGAAGCTTGAAAGGAAACATTATCATTTCAGTTAAAAATGCTAATCATAAGAAAAGAAATTGGAGTCTCCCTAGTTGGAATGAAAACCATCGAACCCAAAAACCCACTGTGGAAATGAAACTTTGCAAAAGCTTGTTCTATGAGCAGTTACCTGCATTGATGTTTTTGAAATGAAAATGATTTTTCAGGCATCTAGTCTGTTTGGCTCTGTAGCAACCCTTCAGGGAATGGAGGAGCAGAATACAGGAGCAGGAGCTAAGTGAGGTGGGCAGTCCCAGATTCAGGAAGCCAAAGCTCCCAAACATAATAGTAAGAGAGAATGCATCGGTTATGAAAGACCAAGCTCTTAAATGGCATAGCCACTAACCAGGTGAAACATCGGATTTCCTTTGTCATGGGGGTTGCTGTGTAGGTAGAGGGAAACAAAAAAATCTCTTGCAGTGTTTGACAGGCTTTTGAACAGATTGTATCTAACAGTTGAGACTGAGTCTGTGGACTTGGGTCTTTCACCAAGCATTTGCCTGACTATATTGAGAAAATGTTGATGTTTTGGGAGAAGAACAAAGATTAATGCCTAGGTTTAAACAGGCACTCTGGGAAGTATTTTACAGTCTGTGATGAGGTCTGCATCAGAATTTAGTGCATCCTTTAAAAATGCTTTCTTTGTGAAGTTAATTTGTTGGTCAGTTCTGAGTTCTTTAATTAATGTTTCTGAACAGGGAGAAGAGCAGTGAGAAGCTACAATTCAGAAGTAATGCAAAGTATAACCACTTGTGACTTCTGTGAAAGTGATTGCAGTCTTTGCCACCGAGATGGTTCTCCAGCCTTGCTTCAGCACTCTTCGTTGACCTCCTTGTTCTGTGTGCTGTTTGTCCTTCATGTAAACTTGCTGTGCAGTTGGGTTCTGTAAAAGGAAACAGATTATGTTTTGCATCTAAGGTTTCCATAAATTATCCAAAGAAAACTTTATGTTCAGATACCAGCCTGTCTTTAGTGATTACAGTGACCAAACTCCCGCTGTGTTCAGGGAGAGCTGGGCTGGCCCCTATGGTAAGTTCTGGCTGTGCCAGAAAACTTCTTTAACTGTCTGCTGGACAAACTTTCCAAGTCTAATTTCATACTGAAGTTATTTTCTGAAGAAGCACAGAGTTACCAAGAAAGCAGTCTGAGAAAATACAAACCCAGCTCCATGTTCCCACACCTTTTTTACCCCAGCTTTCAATTGTGCTTGTTTTTTAGGGATGTGTGTTAGTTTACCATGCTTTTCTGAAACGCTGTCTGCTTCTCTGTTGGGGTGTTGGTAAGCAGAGTGCTGGGAGCTTCTATCAGAGTGAACTTTCTTCTGTTCTGCAGACATGACACTTAACATTAATATTGAATTTCACTGTGTGCTCTCATGGGGAATAATATGAAAAAATAAAAGGAGCTGGCTCCAGAACAGATCTGAGAGCCAAAAAGTGCTGTGTTCACAAACTGCTGAACGCTCCAGAAAATTGTCAGGTTTTTTTTCATTACAGAGAAGCTAGGTGGATTTTTTTGCCAATTCATAAGCTAATCATGTTTGAAAATAAGACCTTGGGATGTTCTCATGCATTTTACTCGGAATGGCTCTTACTGTAGATGTGTCAGAGGTGAAGCCTATGTTTGAGACTTCAACTTTTTCCACGATTATTCAGAAACAAACCTAAATCTCTTTCCATTTGAGAACAGTGGTGTCCACTGACATATTTATGGCCAGAAAGATGTAGGTTGCTTGGAGCTTTTTCTGGTTTTTCAAAGTCTTCTAGAAATGTCACTCTGGGGCATCGTTTATGCCTTGCGTTTGCGGTGTTGTCAAGGATTTAGGTGCCATAACTCTACTCAGCTGCTTTCTGCTCTCTGTGCCATGCCACCTGCTTGGCCCTTAATACCATCTGTGCCTGCAATTCCTGTTGTTGGTTGGTGCGAGAGGCTTTCGGGAGGTGTGGGCTGCGCAGTGCGTTCACCAAAATGGTTGCCCCGCTTGCTTAACTTTTGAAAAACACCCTCAGAGGCTCAAGTGGGGTGGAGGAGAGGGATGGTGAAGAGCAGTGGGCACTTTAGCATCCAAACCTGCTCTTTGCACATGGACAGAATTACAGGTCTCTACGACTGTGCACATGTGTGAGCATGGGAGCTCTTTCCTCCTGAGTGAGGTTATGAATGTCTTCCCTCTCTGGCAGCCCATTTATCCTTCTTCAACACCGCCTATGATATCTACTGCTTACTTCTTTTTGATAAGGAAGCCAAGCTGATAACTTTCTTAGTTACTAAAATGAAGTTAATAGCTGTCATGCTAACTAAAAGAGGTAAAAATTTTAAGGCTATTGATTCCCTGTCTTTCCTATCTTTTTGAGACGGAGTGTGTATGTGTGCACGTGTAATAATATGGCAATCACTTTCCTTGAGCAATTTCTAACTTTTATCCAAATCTTGCTACTGCTTAAAATGTATATTTTTGTATTTTATGCTCATCTATACTTTTGTTCACAAAGGAAATTAGTGGATGGTAGCATTGAGGCTTGAACATCCCAAACTGTGTGTCTTCTTATACCAAGGTACAGGTTTTTAACGGCAAAACTCATATAGGTGGAGTTACTTGTTTTACATTAGCTGTTTTAAGATTTTGTGATTTTTTCAAAAACTTGGAGTTCTATTCTGGCTCTCTAGCAGAACTTAAGCCTGTTTTTGTAGTCACTTCATGCTTTTCACTTATCTTCAGTGCACTTTGGATCTAGACCCTTGAATAGTTGACTAGTGCCTTAATATGAGTGCCTCTACTGTTCTGACCTGCAAGAAGTCATAACACATTGAATGAAATCCAAAGCACTACTTACTCAATATGAAGTAGGATCTGACTCTCTGTAAGTCATGCCCTTGGTCACGCAGGTCCAAAGTTAATGGAAATCAAGATACAAACTGCAACGTATCTTTGCATTGTGCCAAATGTAAGATCTGGAAAACATTCATGCTCTAAACTGGGATGTTTTGCTGTGGGTTTGATTTCCTGGTGGCCTATAGAAGCAGTTTTCTTTTGCCTTTGGGCACAGCTGTCTTGATTTGTCATTTTGCCTCCATTTAATATAATTTCAAGAACTCAGATCTCACTTACTTTCAGTTTTTACTATGCATATGTCTTCTAAGAGGGACATTGATTAATCTAATTGATTAATCTTAAGATAAAGAGGCTTGTTTTCTACTGGAGATAAACGCCTCCTTTGCAGTAGATAGTAGGAATACATTAGTTTTATTTTGCAGGCAGTTCCAGCTTCCTGAATATCCTCCAGAAAAATGGATTTAAACTGTTCAGCCTAGTTTCAGACAGTGCAGCTTTTATTAGTATTCCCTTACATTTGTTTTTTGAGAAAAACAACACATGTTTTTAAATGACTCTTGGCTGCCTTGCACACCCTACTAAGAAACATCAGTCATAATGCACCATGTCATGGAAATTGTCGAAGTCAGTGAACAAACATCCTCTTCTGCTTTACTATTTTCTGTAGAGCAGGCATATTATTAGAGACATCCAAATCTGCCTCTGTGCTATTTTAAAGGAACAGCATACATTATATTACTTCAAACAAATGTTTACACCAGGTGGCCTTTAACATTCCTACACGGATGCCTTCAGTCACTTTGCAGTTGTGGCTAGTGCTTTGAACAAGCTGCAGAGGATAAATTTTGCTTTGTATGTTGGCAGCGAATTGAACAAAGGAAAAGGACTGTTATGTGGCATAGTAACTTTTTTGTTTTCTTAGTCATTATATAGGAACTTCTACACAAATGCTCAGCACATATGTTTTTACATTGCTTTGTGAAGTCAGTTTTTGATGTTAGAGGGGCCATACTCCCTCTGGAGTTGTTATGAAATCCTTTAGCAAAAAATCCTTAGGAACTCTCTAGGAATAAGGTCTTTAAGCAGGTTTAAGTAGCGGTGCTTAAAGAAGTCAGGAGAAGGTATTTTGTGATGGAGTCTTCATGTTGCATTGCCTGAACATTTTTGTGTGGTTGCTGTTTCTTAGAAATCTGAGCCTTCTCTGGTACCTCCCTTGCCCTTTTCAGCCACATACTGTCAGTGGACATGGTCTGTACAGGGACATTAATACACTATCAAATCGGTGAGAAATAGTAATTTATGCCTGATCTAGTTGAGAGGCATCCCTGCCCATGAAAGGGAGGTTGGATTAAATGATCTCTAAGGTCCCTTCCAGGCTAGGCCATTCTACGATTCTATGATTTAGTTCCGAGTTTAACACAAAAACATGAAGCATTTTAGAGTATCTCCCTCTCAAATTCTACCTTTGCTATAATCCATGGTATTAGCTCGGGTTTTCTCTACAGGTTTCCCTGTGGTTGCCATCTAGACACCATCTATACCAAATGCTGTTGTATAGCACCGGGAACAAGAGCTGCCCAATGGCTTTACAGCACCTCAGAGTGTGCAAGCTGGGCCAGCTCGATGGCTGATTTAGTTCACAGCGTGGCATCCCCATCCTCCCATTTATTTCACAAGCAGGAGCTTGTGGTTTGTGCACGTTGATGGGACGTGATGAAAGGGGAAGTGACAAGGCTGGTGCAGCAGAAACAGAAGAGCCAAGGTCCAACGTTACGTGCCTCTGTTTTGCTGTGAAAGTCACTGTTGAAAATCGAACCTGAGATTCAAAAACTGATTTTATTCAGTTTTCAAAATATTATCCTGGCAATATTTCTCCAAATGTGTCATTCAAGTTGGTATAAGTATCAACAATACTAGATCTAAGCAGATTCCTGTAGAAAGCATATGTATGTACCTAGCCATTATGTAGACTCCAGTATACTGCAGTGTGCAATGTATGTGCAATTAAAAACATACCAGATCTTCACAAAGTGCCCAAACCAACAACATTATGTGATGTTCTGTTTATCAAAATAGACAGTTAGGTTTTTAGGAAAGACTGTTTGGAAAGTATGTAGTGTCTACGGGCATAATTTTTCTGTGATGTCAAACACTAAGAAAGAGTATTCAGTTTTAATTCTAATGGGCAATAATATTTTTGTTATAGCTTTTCTTCTTCTGCAGTAAATCTTTATGCACTGAAACATCTTTATAGCTCAGTCAGTAGAGCATAGCGCTAACAATGCTAAGGTTGTAGGTTCGATTCCCGTTCGGTCCATGTGTTGCCTGCTCTAGTCGAGAGGTGGCGTCCCTGGCGGCAGGGAGGCTGGATTAAAATGATCTCTAAGGTCCCTTCCAGCTTAGGCCATTCTATGATTCCTGTAAATACATAGAAGATTTCTAAATTAGATGTCCTCACTAATAATTTATCTGAAACGTATAACAACGGTTATGTGATCAGGTCTTTGAGTTATTACTAGATTCTCCTTTTCCCTAAGTCAAAGCATTTGACTTCAGTGTTGTTTCTTATTCAATTTATTATATTTTTCCTGTGCCACTTGGAAATATTATTGCACTAGTGCTATTCTATGCAATAAAGTCTGACAGTGTGCTATATTAGATCAATCCACTCATTATTTTTCTTAATGGATAGCTTGTTATTTTCAGATACGTATGAGCATTAACTGCCTATGTGCTACATTTGAATCACCAGAACTCAAGTGTGAAGATTTCTCTTTAATTTCAAATCATGCCTTTTATTTATGTATTTCTTGATGGTTACCCAAAAGCTTCATCAGCCTTGCTCAGATCTTATATTGTTATATTATGAATTGATTTTTTTTGCTGTTGTGGTTTTTACTATTGTTAAGTTGGGTTTGCTAATATGAGGAAGAAGATACAAAAGATGCTGTCTCAAAGGCACTATCGTATAAGCAGGTGTAATGTAGCTGTCCTACTGGCTATTACTTCTTTTCTTTTTCCATACCAGACCTTAAGCAATTTGAACTAAATTTTTTGGCTGCCTTGAGATGTAGTCAGATACCCACTTTTCTCTAGTTTAAAAACATCATACACATTTCTGATAAATCAGAAATGATAGAAAAGTAATGCTTTTATGAGCTGTTTTGAGCAAACAGAGGTGAACTAACCTGCCAGCTATGCAAATTGCTTCTGTCCTTTCAAATAATAAAACATGCTAAGGAACTAAAGTGTTTCACGGGATTTTGGAAAATTGTTGTTGATTTGTTTTTCTTCAAATAAATTTTGCAACAGCTGTTTTTAAATTCTATTAAAGATGACTTTTAATAATATATGTCTACTGTTTGTTTGTTTAACAATATAGATACCTGTAGTAGGTCACAGTTTCTATACACTGGCAACTACTACTTGTTCTTTGCATGTCTTGGGTACTGTCTCAAATGTGTTTTAAAGTTTGTAATCTGAAGTGGTGCAATGGTAGTTTCCATGGTCAGGCTGTTAACCATGACCCTGCAGATCATTGTTTAGGTCTTTTCCAACTAGGGATCAGCTCATTTTAAAAGCGTCTTATTTTATGCAACATGAAGTTATTGGAAGCTTCGCTGTCATCTTTCACGGAAGTAGTATAAATAGTCTTAGGAGATGAACTCATTACAGGTATGACCCTTGTGATCATGGAGAACCTCAGGAACTGTGAATGGGAACAAACCTTTTGGATATAGAAATGATTGCTGCCTGGGCCTGAAGTGGCAGTAAAATAGCTCCGAGGAGTCTTTATGCTGAAGTATTTTGTAAAATCCTAATTGAATTGATGTGCAGATTATTTTTTTTCAGTTGAACTGCTATTTTAACTGTCATTTTTCACGTTGCAGAAGTTTGGTTATCATGACGCTGTCTTTCCATAATTCTCCTTCTAATTCTTTCACTGTTCCTCCTGCCTGCCCTTGGAAGAGCTGCCTGTTCCATTTCAGCTTCGAGGTCAAGGTCTGCTCAGCCTTGCTCAACTCTTTTACCCTGAGCTGTCAGCCATCTTGCCCATAAGCTCAGCAACCATGCCTGCACTGATGTCTGACAGATCTACCCTTTCTTTTAGAGCTTTTGTTGCCTGTCAAGGTTAAAATCCTTTTCGGCCTCGCTTACAGATAAATAGCAATAACTCAAACTCAGGGTGGAAAAAAGACACTTAGGACTTGGCAGCACAGATTTATAGAGCTGAAATAATGTTTAACAACCTGATAGCTTTCTGTCATGAGAGGATTGCCTGCAGGGTTGAGGAGAGACAGTGGATGTTTGTCTGGACTTTGGTAAGGTTTTCTCTCAAAACATTCTCATAGATAAACTGATGAAAAATATTTTCCCTTATGCTCAAATAACTTTCGCTCAAAGTCTGCCATTTGTTCTTGCTTCCTCTCTGCTTCCTTTCACCCAATTATTTGCACACTAGGGACAGAGCAGTGGTGGTCTTTAAGGACAATGAGAACTGCAGCAGACTGTGACTGCTGAATGTGGAGAATATAAATGTCTAATAATATAAAATGGTGGATGCTGTCTGTAGCTTTGCATGCTCTGCAAATATATCCTTTTCTTGTTTTCTCTCTTAAAGATATTTTCCAACCTAAACAATTCTATGATTCGTTTGGGTTTACTCCTTGTCACTAGCCTGTTGCTGCAGTCCCAGTAATCACAGTAATCCTGAGGGGTGACAAGACTCTGCCCTTAGGGAAGTAACTGAGGAGGCAAATCTTCCTATATTGTCTGAAAAGGGTAAGTCAGAGTGCCTAGATTGTCTCCTTATTTATTTATTTATTGTGCTTCTGCTATAGAGGGAGCCTAAGGAGACTAATATGCTTATGAAAGTATCTTAAGAGTCATCAAGATCACTAAGTTCAGGGGAGACACGAGCTTGTAAGGGGAAGAAAGGGTTAGTTACGAACCATTAGTGCTCCCTTTGTTTTCTCTTGGGAATGACCCAAATCCCAGCATGATATACAAAGTCCATCAGAGGTAGAGCAGCCCCTGAGTGTGACATAGGTTGTTAGTCAAGGAGCTGCTTCACAGAGGGACCACTTTTGTGGCTATATTTTTTCTATCTGAAATAAATGCAATCTAACACAGCCATGACTTCCAGGGTTCATTTTACCTCCAAGCATACTGTGACTGAGAACAGCTGTACTTACCTGGGTAAGGAGAAGTTAAAACTGCATGCATCAGAGTTTAAGATAGCCTTGAACTGTGAGAGATTAGGAAGAAATTTGATGTAAAAAAGAGGTGTTTTGTTTTAACCTGGCAGGCAGCTGGACACCAAAGAGCCATTCGCTCACTTACCCCAGTGGGATGTGGAAGAGAATCAGAAAAAAAGGTAGAACTTGTGGGTTAAGATAAAGGTAGTTTAATAGGATGGAAAAGGAAGGGGAAATAATAATGGTACGAGAATATACAAACCAAGTGATACATAATGCAGTTGCTTACCACCCACTGACCATTCCCCAAGCAGCAGCCGCCATGCCCCAGACAACTCCCCCCGGTTTTACTGTTCAGCTTGGAGTCACAGAGTACAGAATATCCCTTTGGCCAGTTGGGGACAGCTGTCCTGGCAGTGTCACCTTCAAGATTTTCGTGCACCCCCAGCCTCCTCAGTGGCAGGGCAGCGTGAGAACCTGAAAAGTCCCTGACTTAATGTAAGTACTGCTCAGCAACAACAAAAGCATTGGTGTGTTACCAATTTTATTCTCATCCTAAATGCAAAGCACAGCGCTGTGCCAGCTACTAGGAAGAAAGTTAACTCCACCCTAGCCAAATACAAGACAGGGGTATTGTGCAGTTAAATTTTCATAGCTTTCTTTAGAAGCATCCCCCCCGCTGGTTTCACGCCTGGGCTGGATATGTTGCTGCTGTTACCCGCTGTAGTGCAGTCCCTCAGTCCTTCTGGTGCAAGTTTATCATCCTTTTCTACACTTTGAAAGCTTTGAAATAACTGAACTTGCAGCAGAAGAAGGATTATATTTTGAAGCCCCAGAAGGGAAAGTTACACTGAGTCAAGTTTCACAGGGGTGTGTTGGGGTCCTGTTTGTAACCCTAGAAAAGACCCTTATTAAATTTGCAGGCAGCAATAGATTGCTGGGGGTAGGGGGGGAGGCTTCCTGCACTGCAGAGACGAGAATGCAAGTTGACCTTGAGAAATGTTCTGAAAACATTGTTTCTGCTTTGACAGAGATAAGAGCAAAGCTCTGTGCTCAGGAAGGGCAGTGCTAAATCGCACAGGTGCAGGCTGGGGAGTGAGTAACAAGGCAGAAATTCTGCTGAAGAAAAGCTGCGACATAAACAGATAATTCACTGAACGCAGGCTAAGCTATCACATCCTACACCATTTGTCAAGATACTTCAGAGGAAGCAAACCTTGCTGGGTTCTGTAAACAGGAGCGTTGTCTGACAAGACGTGCTTTGTCCATCCAACATCGCTGTGGTCTTAGCTGGAGTAGCTGCTCCTGCGTGGGCACAGCACTGCAGTGAGAAAGCAATCTGTTGCAAGACGGGTTCAGGACTGGTGCAAAGGTTCTGCTCATATTCTCTGGAACAGAATCAAGTCTCAAAACGGAGTCAAGTGCCCAAGAGCTTTATTTGCCTGATGACCAGTGTGTGAGTGCAAAAGAGAGAGGAAGAGAAGAAGAGGAAGGAAAACAAGAGGAGAAGTTAGTGGTTATAGCTACCACCACGAAGCTGAGAAGTTCCTGCAGTCTGATCCATCCGTGGAGCAAAGAAGATGGAAGAGCTGAGGTTGAGTTGGAGAGGGGTTGCACTGGGAGAGAGACAAGAAGAGCCAAGAAGAGTAGAGGAAAAACAGTGCAAAATAGTCCTTTCTTCCACTTTTATTGTGTCATCTCATTACATGTTTTTGTTTCCTCTGAGATTTCTTTGCATATTCCGTGAGCTGATTTGCTTAACTCTGCCTCCCACCAGCTGTGGTACACATAGAATCATAGAATGGCCTAAGCTGGAAGGAACCTTAGAGATCATTTAATCCAACCTCCCTGTCATGAGCAGGGACACCTCTCGACTAGATCAGGCAACACATGACCAATACTGTCACTGAGGGGTCTCAAGAAGTAGACCCTAGGTCTGGGTGCATGCGTGGAGGCTAGGTTGAGTTTCTTAGAACCCACTTTCTCAGAACTCACTTCATGTTCAGGTCTGTGCAGCGACAGGAAACCTATAGTCTAGCAGTTGCTCTGTTGTGATGGCAGTGATGTCTTTAGTGGCTTCGTTTGATCAATGTTGAGGCAAAGGACCTAGACAGTGTCTTACAGGCTCCCAATGGAAATGGCAGCTGAAATAATCAGGGACCTCATGGATGAGGTGTTATGAGGAAGAGGTTAGAGAAAGCATTGGTTTAGTCTACAGAAGAGGCAGCAAAGGTTAATGTCATAACAGTTTATCGTAGAGGTTATTATGGTAATAATAAAGAGAAATAAATACCAGCAAGGAGTGATTAGTGTAGGTATAAAGACATGGACCTCTTGGAGCAGGTCAGGAGGAGGGCCACAAAAAAAGATCAGTGCACAGCTCTCCTAGGATAGGCTGAGGAAGTTGAGGCTGTTCGGCCTGGAGAAGGGAAGGTTCCAGGGAAACCTTATTGCAGCCTTCCAGTACTTAAAAGGGTCCTACAGGGAAGATGGAGACAATCTTTTAACAAGTCCTGTTGCAGTAAGTAGGATGAGGGGTAATGCTTTTTAAACTGAAAGAGGGTAGATTTAGAACAGATATAAGGAAGAAATCTTTTACAATTAGAGTGGTGAAACGCCAGATCAAGTTGCTTAGAGAAGTTGTGACTGCCCCATCCCTGGAGACATTCAAGGTCAGGTTGGATGGGGCTCTGAGCTACCTGATCTAGATAAAGATCATAGAATCATAGAATACATTGGGTTGTGTCTTGGGTTACAATATGTAACCAAA
>NW_009709543.1:0-2374 GCF_000703405.1 Apaloderma vittatum
CTCTGTCTGTGTTTGCTGATGCGATGTTGCTTCTTCTTGCAGGGGGACAAAACGTAGATCTGCCAGCCCCATGGAGAGGGCATGCATCTGTCTGAGCGTTGCTGAAGAGAGAGACAAGAGGCGGGCGGCCAAGCTGAGCAGTAGGCATACTCCCAGTCGCGCTGGCAGTGGTCCTTTCGGGAGATTCATGAAGTCATTTCCCAGAGGGCTGCGTGACTGGCCGGGGAACGTCCAAGGCTGGCTTACAAGACGTGTAGATGTGGCGCATTGGGATGTGGTTTAGTGGTGGACGTGGCACTGCTAGGTGAAGCGCTGCTTGTGAAGATCTTAAGGGTCTTTTCCAGCCTAAAGGATTCTATGATTCTGCCAAGGCAGGCCAGGCGCGGACAAGGACTGGGCGACAATCATCCTCTTCTGTCAGACTCTGAAAGCGTCCCTGGCCAAGCGTGTGGTGGCCGGCCAGCTGCACGCACAATGTCCCGAGGGCAGGTGAGTCCACGCAGCCGTGCTTTGTGTGTGTCCTGGTGCGGCTCCCTCCGGCAGAGGCTGCGCAGGCTCAAGGCCAGTCGCCGCCTCGGGGGACCGGCCTGCTGCTGGCAGCCCCCGGGGTGCTGTTACTCCGGTTGCCCCGCCATACAGGTGTGGGTGCGGCGCAAAGCTCTGCGCAGAGTCTTGCGTGCCCGGCGCCCAGATCTGTGCAGAGCCTTGCGTGCCCTCCTGAAGAAGGGGGGTGATGGCTGTGGAGCCCAGGTGTGTGAGAGGCTGGCGATGCCTGTGGGGAGAGGAGAGCTGTAGGTGAGGGACTGGGCGAGCAAGGGGCAGGCTCCTGCCTGTCCCCTGCCACCGAGGGCTTTCCCCAGGGACGGGTGGCAGGGGCACGGGGCAGCGCTCGGCTCGGGGACGTACCTGACACGTGGCTCCTGATCAAGTCGTCTGCGTCCGGCAGCACTGCGGTGGAGTCCGTGGGACTCTGTGGGGCAGGTGCCTGGCTCTCTGCCACTGTCTCCTGCTCGCCACAGACAGCAGTGAGGGGTGCCTTCTCGTCCCCTTCTGCTGCGGGAGCAAGAGGCTTTTCCTCAGGAGCCGCGGGCAGGGCCGAAGCTGCCAGCTCCGTGGCTGTGGGACCCACCGGGGCAGGAGACCCGCTCTGCAGCTCGCTGACTGCCTCTCCTGCCACCTCTGTGCCCATGCTGCTGGGGCAGCTGGGCTCGTCCTGGGCACTGGCTTCGGGCTCGCGGAAGAGCTCGCGGAACGAACGCGGGGTCCAGACGGTGTCGTCTTTCTGCAGGGATGAAGGAGACGGTGAGACTGCAGCAGTGCAGTACAGGCGCTGGCCCCAGGCAGAGGGAGGCTCATCCCCCTCTCCTGTCCCGTCCCGTCCTGTCCTGTGCTGTCCTTGGCACACTTACCCGCCTGCGTCCGAAGAGGAGCCACTCCGACCACGTCTGGCAGACGCTTTCTTTGTCTTCGCCCGTCTGCTGCCCGAGCTCACTCTCCTGTGACCACGTCTGGGAGAGGCTTTCTTTGTCCTCAAACATCTGCTGCCAGCGCTGCTCCTCCTCTAGGCCATCTTGCTGCTGCTGCTGCCAGATGTCCCCAGCAGAGGGGCCGGGTGTGTCCTTGGCTGCTTCTGCCTGCCTGGCAAACACAGGCGAGGCTGGCAGACGGTTTGACGCCCACGGCATGTGCCTTCTGCCACGCAGCATCTTCCTGCGGGCCATCCTGGCAAACTGCAAGAGAAGCCGAGGGGAGAGGCGGTGGGACTGTGGTGGCCCTTGCTGCCACCATTGCCCAGGCTGGAAGATCTGAAGTGTCTTTTCCAGCCCAGGCCCTGAGTGCTTGAGCTCTGCAGAGACCCCAGACAAGCCCCCACCCCAGCCCGATCTGATCTGACCCCCCCTCCCCCAGCCATCAACCTGCCTGTCTTTCCGACTAAGACACGCGAGTGGCCGTACACCCCAGCCCTGGTCACACCAGGCCGCAATGGTCACCTACCCAGACCTTGGCCCGCCACAAGGCCCAGACCAGGCCCAGCAGCAGTATCAGCATGGTGAATGAAGCTTCTGGGCCCAAGTGGGCACACTGGAGTGCTCGCCGGCTCCGGTTCCGGCGCACCTGCGACGCTGCACGTCACCAGCACAGGCCAGCGGTGCAGATCCCCAGTGACGACCTGAGCTCCCTGTGACGGGATCCCGAACACAGCTGGGGTGGCAGAGGCTGAGGCTGCAGTCTGCCGACACGCCGTCCGACCGCGGCGCCCAGCGTCCACTGTCTGCTCCCGGGAGCCCTGCGTCCACCTTTTACAGCCTGGCAGGCGGCGACCCCCCAGTGCGTCGTCATGGCGCAGGCTTTCTGACATCATGGGGCAGGCTTT
>NW_009709544.1:0-32913 GCF_000703405.1 Apaloderma vittatum
GATTCTAAGCTTTGATTGATGCAACTGACTGGCAGGGAATGGCACCTACAGCTACGACCCATCCCTTTTTTTAACCTGTTCTCCAGGTCTTTCTCTGTTTGCTTCTTTCATTCACTATATGATGTCTTGTTTTCTATACGATACTATCTTCTGGTCCAGATTTGTCCTTAGTTGTATGTTCTACATTCTAGGCCAAGAGAACACCTCCAGACATGTAATATGGAATCACAGAATGCCCCGAGTTGGAAGGGACCTCTATGGCCAGCTATGTAACACACGGATTACAGCCACTTTTTTATGTTCACATTCACTGGATTGGTTTGTGACTTTTTAAAGAGACACAGATTAAGTGCTCAGGATTTCCACAGCACTTTCTCATATTCATCTCCTTGTGTAATTTTGTACAGACATTGCTTGAAGACCAAGTGCACCTAGTGATCTCTACAAGGGGTAAGTGGGTTTTACAGCCAGAAGAATGGCAAATTCTGCTGTTTTGTCATTATATCTCGGTGCTGGTGCTTGCTTAGTTGACGCATGATGATTTTAGAACCATCAACAAGCCCATTCTGTCTTTCCTGCATGTTTTAAGTGTCAGGCACCTTTCTGAATACTCAGGGCAAATCTATGCCCGCTGGAAACATTAATAGCAATTTAGTGATAATGCCTAATGAAGGAGGATAAATACTTGGCCTCTCTCCTGCTGTTTTCCAGGGTGACTAGCTGAGATTAGAAGGAGTTAAGTAACTTGACAAAGACACCCAGTGTCTTCCAGCCACTCGTCCCAGGGCTCTCTATGCAAACAAAATCAAAGCTAGTTTTCACCACCTGATGGAAGAGAAAGGAAACAACAGCAGTGTTGATCTAAGTGTTTTTCATCCTGTCTTTCTGAGGAAGGGAGATATCACTGAAGAAAGAGCACTGAGCTGCCACAATGGAGAAGGATCTAAAAATTGTTCTTAATTAATGACTATATGAATTGAGGGAGGAGTTCAAGGCTGAGAGTCACAAACAGGGACTGAGGGTAAGCCAAGAGGACTAGTTCCTCAGATGCTATAAAATCACAATGGCACCATCTGGCACTCAGCGAGTCCTTGTGGAATTGAATCGCCTGGCTGAAAAGAGGGAAACTGCACTCTCCTGTCCGCTAGTCACTTGCTAAAACATCAAGTTTCTCATAATAACCTTAAAAAGAAAGCATTACATTTTTAATCTCCCATTCCGCAGTTGTCTCAAGAACATTTTGATAAACTATAAATGTGGTGAAATTTCTTAGTTGGCTTACCCTTAAGAGTATTTTATTCTTCTAGAAAATACACTGAGACAAACACACTGGAGAAAACAGATAATCCAGCATCAGCTGAATCATGACAGCTAGAATCACTGATGTGAAATGCCTCAAGCATGAGGTAAAAAAAGCATTCATTTTTCTTTTCACATTAGACAAAACCTCTTCAGTGGTACCAAATAGGAATCAAATCTTAGAACACTTCATGTCAGGTAGGAAGGATGACCAGTGTTACAAGTTCTCGGAGTTCATTACAGCAGATTCTGACTGCAACAGCCAAAGCTTCTGTAAGGACATCCTGTTCATATCTTAAACTTTTGACAGTGACAAATTAAAATTATGCTTCTGCAAAAAACACAGAATCAAACTTTGTGTCCAGTTAATCACAACTATCATGACAGTTTCCTCAAAACCGTCTTGCAGAAGAAACACAAGCATATCTGAGTCCCCATTATGAACAAGAACATAATTTCATGCTTAGAAAAGCCCCTTAAGGACCTCTGTCACTTGGCTGTTTTCAAACTTATTTAGCCATTATCAATGCATGGTTACTAGAATCTACTTGACACTCCTGAAAGGCCTGGTTTTTTCCCTCCAAATTAACACCAGAGTGAAGGCTGACAGCTCTCCTTCCCGGACAAACTTTGAGATACTAGGCTCTGAAATGTAAGAAATAAAAACACCTGTGCTATTAAACATCTGAATAAATAACAGCTTATCTCTGGAGTTGCATGACCTGATCTATGAGTCGCTCCTTACCATAGTCAAGGCAAAATAAATATTAGTTTATAATTCCATGTAAGTTAAAGAGGTAATATGGTTTTATTCATCACTAATAAATCCACTCACACTGTAAATATTCAGACAAAGAAATGTTCAAGTTCTAGATCATAGCTCCTGCTCTTAGGAAATGTAGTACCTATTCTACAAAGAGAAAAGTTGTATTGAAACTTGGCAGCCACACTAGCAGTGTAGTGTCAGTCACCCTTAAAGGTGAACATAATATATACATATATGCTAGACTTATACTTCCTATATTACATCTTTTATACATATGTATATACAATATATATCTGCATAAAAGAAAACAGAAAATACGCATGTTTTTGGCAAGATTCTTCAATTAGCTCACCCTTTCTCATCACTGCAGCTGGTTCAGTGCTAGATGAAGTCTAACTGGATTTTTCTTCCAACCACACGCCTTATCATTTCACGCTTTTCCACCATGGCCTCATTGCTCTCCAGTGGTTTATACTCTTTAGGCGGCAGAACGCTTCCAGATCAGATAATGTCTGAATACAGACCTCACTGAATTAAAGTGTTACCTTCTGCTGCTCCGAGTGTCGCATTTTTCTAGTCTTTCACAGCACTAGATCCTCAGCTAATATCAGCTCTCATCTGGAAACACTTACTCAGTCTTCCGTTTGCCTACCTGCCAGCCCTTAAACTGTTCTTTAACTTGGCAACACATATTGCTTCTGCCAAATACGTTCTGACAAATATTCTCAGTGCTTTACAGTGCAAATATAACCTGAAGGTCTGTCTTCTCTCTCCAAGCAAGCCAGCGTTGCGCTAGCATCATCTTAGAAGCAAAGAGGGAAGATTCTCTCTTTAAACATCATTAACACTACCCACAAAGTTCACTCTAATCTTGACCAGAAAGTAAAATAGTATTTTTGCTCCTTGGGCTCTCACAGCTGCACTAGTGGAAGGACAGAAAGTGAACTGTCAGAATCGCATACTGAGACGAGGCTTTCAAAAGCACTCAGAGAAGCAATAAAAGCCTGCAAGATGCTGAGCACTTTTGAGAATCCGGACCCTAATCACCCTTATTGAAGCTTCAAATGGTGCCAATCAGCAAGAAACGTCAGGCTAGCCAGCATACTGCAGTGGAAGCAATTGAGATGGAGTCATCTCCAACTGGTACAGGTACTGAACCTTAATTTGGGACACAGACATATGCAACTAAAATTAAAAGGAATTTAATCACACAGCCTTTTCTTCCCATTTTAAAGGAATTTCCTTTCATTAATTTGATGTCAGAGAGAAATGGAGTTTAATACCGTATCACTGTCATAAGCTTCAGGCACAAAATTGAACACATTTATCTCGTCTGGGCACTTACTGACCCACATGAGGAGCTTCTGTTTTTATCCCTGAGCATTACTTGTTCATTGTTTCTATAGACATGTTATGAACTTTCAGCTCAAAACAGTACATCAGCACTGCCTACCTAAGCCTGGGGACACCATCTGAGAGCCTCGAAAGCAAGCAACCATCATTTGTCCTTGCAGGTACACTTACAACGTCTAGGCGTAAAACCACCTCAGCTCTTCCTGCTATAACGTAATGGCCAAGAGTAAGTCAGTTGGGGCTCAAAAGCCAGAAAGGAAAGGAGTTACATCACAATAATATCGATCCTTTAGCTTGAGAGAAATCTGTTTTTGCTCTACTTTTACTTCTTGCTTTGCTGGGAGTCCAAGAGCTTTGTCTATAACATTACTTTTTGCTCCTATATACATTTACATATCTTAGTAGGATGACGGAGGTCTTAAAACCATTCTGAAGGACAGCTGGTAAGGCAGAGCATCATTCTCCCATCTAAGGGAGAAATGCAATAAGCAAAATTAGAATATGTTTTAGACTTTAAATGCCAAAAGATGATACAAGCAGATTTTTTTTTTTAACTTTTTCACATTTAAAAAAGGTAAATTAGTCATGCTCCCTTGTCACACTGCTGCAAAGCATCCTCAACAGCTAAATAGGATGACTGGCTTTTCTCTGCCTTGTAGAGTGAATACTCAAGTGACACAGCACCATGCTTGAACTGCGTACACTTCATGCTTGAACTATCGTAGGTAGTAGATAAACAGAAAAAGGAAAACTTACTTGATGTGCAAGGGGTTGCACAGCTCAAAAAATTCAGAGCAGCTTCAGGCTGAGGGGTCACACTTACATAACGCAGCCAGAGTAGTGAAGGGCAAGTGTCTGCCTTTCCTTCTGCCCACGGCAGTTCTGCTGTGAATGCAGCTCTGCTGACTCCCTAAACGTGATCCACAGCCTGGAGCCCTATGCTTCAAGGTTCTGTGGTGAGGCCGTCATGGGTGGATGCAGAGCAGCCCCAGTTGGTCTTGCTGCTGCCTTCACTCTTGGAGCAAAACTCACTTGTTCGCTCTTCCAGGGGGCTTACCCCCTAAATGCAAAGAGAGACACTAAGCACATGTGAGTGTCTGTATGTATGTCCACACACAGCATATTTGAGAAGGACACTAAGACTTTAGCTCATTAACTAGAACACCAATAAATAATTGAACTGAAAAAAAATGTAAAGGAAAATCTACAAATCAGTGGTTTTCCTTTTATCTCACGTCTCAGCTTTGTGGTTCCTTCCCAACTGAGAACAATTTCATTGCCATAGCCTAAATTCCTACTTCAGAGCCAGCAGCTGCTCTGGAAACTATTCCAGGTCCTACAAAGAAAGTTGAGGGAACAGTGATTTAGCTCAAATAAATCACAGATTGGCTTTGCTTCAGAAACTAGCACATGAAATTCAAATATGTCATACAGAAAGGCAAACTAATTGATTCAGATCACTTTTGGTAGTGTACAGCTGTGTGCAAAAGAACTACTACGGCAATTACAGAAAGCCAGAAATCTTGTTCAGACAGGCACAGCATTTAGGAACGAATGAGGTTTTCACTCTGTTGCCTGTAGGAAAGAAGCGTGCCTTCAGATCCTCCTTTTCCCAATTACGAGCATTTAAACTGTTAGAGGACCATTGCCTTTATATAATAATGTAAATTCTTGATGAAACCTTCAAAGAACTGGGATCGTTTTCTTAAATTTTGGCAGAGCACAGCGTCTCTCTCGGGTGGGCCTTCTAGGCGCTAATGCCATACAAGCACTTCAAGCTTCCACATACATCTGCGTCTTTGCATGCTCGGCTGTTCTCTGTGATTAACACAACCCTACAGAATAGAGTATTACTCTATGTCAAAAAATTTGGAGTTGAAGGCACAAAATCATTATCTTATGGTTAGCAGTTTAGAATAGCTCAATTACCGTGTTATTTATAGCCTTTTCAGAGTCTAATTATATCGCGTTAGACATCCTGAGATATTCATGGATGGGTATTTTCTACCCAAAAACTTCGTGCTTATTCTTCTGATTACTCTAGCAGCTATGCAGGTCTAGAGCACCAAGCAAGATTAATTAAGTAGGCACAATACTGCTGAAATCTCCTCTGGTTTGCTCTGTTGCCACTGACATTCCCACAACCAGCCAAAGACCTGATAAAGAAATATGTGACTAAGGCTGAAAAAATCCAGTTTAATGAGACCTCCTGGGAAACCACCTCTCCTTGTGTGATCTAAGGAGGAACCTTAGCTCGTCTTTGTTCAGATAGGAAGGGTAACAGGCTGCATAAATGTATAAGGAGCTATCTGTGCTAATCTGATAAGCAGCCCAATGGCTTTAAATCACTTGGCTTCCCACTGAAATATTAATCTGTAAGGGTTCCAGTAGGCTCTGCATCTATAGAGCACAATTCTGCTGTCAACCACCTAGAAGAATTTACTTCCTAATTGCTTGACACTTTTATTCTCTATCACCTATTAAATCCTGGTAAGCTCAACAAACCACATGTGACTTGATAACTGCATCCTCTGTTTATCAATCTGATGTTTACCTATATGTTCACAAGCATAAAATGGCATCAAAATTCATGAAGATGGCTCAGGTCAGCACAGTGTCAATAGCTGTGCTGAGATCAGATGAACTCACCATCCTTCCTAATTTCAGCCTTTGAGAATCTTTATGGTTTCCTTATTCACACTCTACAATTACTTGAAAGGACATTGTAGAGAGGTTGGTGCTGGTCTCTTCTCACAGGGAATTAGGGACAGAACTAGGGGGAATGGTTGCAAGTTGCAACAGGGCAGGTTTAGGCTGGACATTGGGAAGAAATTCTTCACAGAAAGAGTGGTCAGACACTGGAACAGAAAGAGTGGTCAGACCCTGGAACAGACTGCCTAGGGAGGGGGTTGAGTCGCCATCCCTGGGTGTGTCCAAGTGTCGCTTGGATGGGGTGTTGGGTGATACGGTTTAGGGGTGAACTTGTAGTGTAGGGTCAATGGTTGGACTTGATGATCCCAAGGGTCTTTTCCAACCTGAATTGTTCTATGATTCTATGATTCTATATATGAGATGGAAAGAAAGAAAAATAAAGTTCCTGCTTTGTCCTCTGGAGAAGTCTGTCCATTCACTGAATAGCAAAGATGTGTAGGCAACAATGCTTCTAAGTTACACAGTCAAACTGCCTCCCCAGGATACACCGAAAGGGTCCTTGTCATCCACCTGTCTCTCCTGTCTGGGGGGCAAGAGGAATCGAATCAGTTCTTGCGCTAAGAATTTGACAGAAAAGCCCAAATTCCAGAAAAATCTGCTACTTCCCTTTTTATCCTGATCTGCTCAACTCGTACCATTTGTGTGACCTATTTGGTTGGATCCCACTGCAGCTGCTGCAGTCTTTGAGAGGCCCTCGCCAGAGAGGTGCAGGGATTTGTCTAAACCATAACACAAAAGCATTTAACCTCCAAAGAGGCCCCCAGTGGAAACCCAGAAAGTTTTTTTGTGGAAGTCAACACTTGCATCAAAATTCAGAAAAGTTCATCAAAGAATCAGGACAGCAGTACACACTGTATTTTCTTTCCCTCTCCTTCTTACTGTCCCCCCCGTTCCTCTATTTTTTCCAGAAAACTAAACATTTTTACATTTTGCGTCTTCAATATTTTCCTACTCTTTATTTGTTTTTCCAATTAAGTTATTGCTGCGCAGAGAGCCTTCAACTTCAGGCAGTTTTGACCAAGCTCCGATTTTGATTTAAAATGTAAAAGAAAACAAACTACATTCTGGATGCTCCTGCCTGATAATTTAGAAAACCCATTATTTCACTGAGGAATTCATCTTTATTAGCATATTCTAAATAAGGTTGTACAATAAGACTTCCCATTTAATATGGCATTGCAAGGAAAATCGAAAGAATCCCACCATTTTTTTACTAACATGTTTCAAGACTTTTAGTATTATTTAAATGTAAGGATCCTCAGGTGCGAAAATAATGCCTCACCACAAAGAAAAAAAAAATCCACAGCAAATTTTACAGAAAGCCAGAGCTTAAATGGTTTAAGTTGAATATAGGTAGGAAAAGAATGAGCTCCTCAGGGCCATATATTACTGTGAAGGAAATAAAGCTGAACAAGTGGGAGATGTAAAGACGCAAGCTAGAGGCTTTCACACACCAGGCTAGAGCCCAGCAGCTCTAAAAGGGACCTGATGAGACTGGAATCAACAAGGACTCTTGGCACAGGAATGAATCTCTTGTGTGTATTTTCATTTTTTGAAAAAAATATTTCTTTCTCCTGAATGTTAAAGATACGTTTCTGGAGACTGGAAGTGTCTAGAATACAAACAGCACAAAAACTACACAGAAGACATGGATAAAAATAGAAAATATAGCCATGGTAGAGATAGGAAGATTATGTGAGACATTTGTTTTCTCTGAACTAATATTAATTCTGGATTTGTTGATCCTAATATATGCTGGGAAGAGATGAAAAGCATCTAATTCTCGAAAACTCAGCCATCTTGTGAAGTAAAGGCCGTTTCAGGATATTTGTGTTATTTCTTGCCCTTTTCTTTAAAAACACCCAATGGAAAAAAGCGGCATAATTTGCTTTGCTGCTGCTATTAGTATTCTCATCAACTGGAGACCTGAGCCACCATCATTCCATTCATGCCAATTAATCTTGACAGCTCTAATATAAAAAGCTGCTCCAAGGAAATTACTGTATAGTCTTCCTTGCCTGTTCAATGACTGCACACTTTTATGGCGGTATTTTTATGAGAACTTTCTGAAATCAAGTACTAACCTCGTAAAGCTGCTTGAAAGCAGAGTGGAATGCAGGCTTAACCTGTTCCCCTCTCCGCCACCCCCTCAGCCTCCCCCAGGATTTAGCACTGGTTCAAATATTGAGTAAGCATGAAATAGTGAGGAGAAAGGGGGAAACAATGTAGAGTTGGGTGTCTCAAAAGAACAGAGTGGATGTTTGCAAAAGATTCACACAAAATCAGATTTGTGTGACAACTTCAGATTGAAATTCAGATGAATTATCCTCCGTGGACTGGCAGAGTGGCTGTCCATCAGGAAACCACGCGCTGTGTGCACCGGAGATGGAACAAGCCAAGGTAAGAGGCAGTCAGGGCAGCGAGGCAGGCTGGGCTCTGGCAGATTCTGAGGAAGCCTTCAGGTCACAGAATGACGGCCGAGGTACAGCCACAATTTTCAAAAATGAAAATACCAATTGTTTGGACTCTGTTTTCACCGAAGGTTATTTTGTGACATCAGCAGTGTGTCACTGTTCTGTTTCATTGCAGGGAGAGTTAACTTGCTCTGACACTGATACAGATGCTTCAGGTCTCATTTTTCACTAATAGCCACAAATGCAACAAAGTTATACGCTGTGGTATTTGAAAGTCAGAGAAATAGCCAGGACTTTAAATTTCCCATTAGTCCTATCGCCCTTGCTGATCATACCTGTTGGGTGTTTAACACAGCATCAGCCACAAAGAAATACACTGCCCGAGATGACACAGCTAAATATGGCTCTCAGTTTTACATGCATAAGGAATGCATTGTGGAACAACAAGTGATGCTTCGGGTCCAGGCTCCAGTTTTGCCTGGCAAAGTTTGGGGATTCGCTGTGAATCAAGGGGGATGAACCACAGCTGTGCTGTTTTCTTTTGCCTTTAAGTGTAAGTCACATACTTCAAAATCGGATGTGAAGATGGCAGCGTGTCTTGTATGTGCACTGCAGGAAAAGATTAAAAAGTGACAAATCCTCCTGTAAACTCTGCCCCGCTGCAGTGCCCAGGCTCTCCTTCCACCGAGTTTCTTTCCACATTGGAAAAATTTGTTTGTCAGTAGGCTGAACTTTAAACCACAGTAACTGGTGTCCCTATGCCATCTTAATAATGACTTGTACCAGTATTAGCAAAAGCAGCGTTCAGCTTAGCGTCTGGGCTGCCGAGGGACACTGGGGCCCCTGCCTGAAGATCTCAGAGCCTTGAAGCCATGCTACACTCCCAACGGAGGGCTCAGAGTGGGATCAAAGCTGGGAGATGTAGGAAGCACCATGCTTCTGGTTTGAAGATGGTGATCAGCTGTGCTGCCTGAGAGGTTTCCGAACAATCTTCCCTGGGAAATGGAGCAAAACTGAATGGGTTCTTCACTATTTTTTTCTTTAAGTCTAAATAGCTCTGCCAATTCTTGAGGAATTGTTCCAGACTTGGAATTCTGAGATACATTATCCCTGCACTTTGCCATCCAAAGTAACTTAAAACCGAGGAGCTCAGGTCCCAGAAGCAGTCAAACTGCGACAGCACAAAATTCCACAGAGACTAATGTACTGCACTTTTTAACAGATTCTGTTAACTCAAACAAACCACCATGTTTCCAGCATCTTGTTGCCTTCCAGTACCCATTTCAAACTGCCCAGATAACCCTGCCTCAGCAGCTGCAATGCAAATGCAACCTGAGAGTGCCAAGCCTTGACATTTAATGTACTATAAATAGTCAGATCTAAATATTATCTGAATTACAAGATAAAAGGTAATATTTATTATAAGCTTATCATGAAGCCAATTTTCAAAAGGAGACTGGCTGAAGTCTTCGTTGAGTTTAAAAACTACTCCTAACTGAAAAGACAGTATGTACAAGAGATTAATGCACATACATGAACATACACATGAACGCCCAGTGACTGGTCATTGAATCATGGAATCACAGAATGCTGGGGGCTGGAAGGGACCTCCAGAGATCATCTAGTCCAAAGGCCCTGCCAGAGTAGGGTCACCTGAAAAACAGGTGGTGTCCAGGTGGGTTTTGAAAGGTTCCAGAGAAGACTCCACAATGTCTCTGGGCAGCCTGTGCCAGCGCTCTGCCACTCTCAAAGTAAAGAAGTTCCTCCTCATGTCTGGATGGAACTTCCTATGTTCAAGTTCATGCCTGTCCCCTCTTGTCCTGTCACCGGGCACCACTGAAAACAGGCTGGGCCCATCCTCCTGACACCCTCCCTTCAAGTATTTATAAGATCCCCCCTCAGTCTTCTCTAGACTAAAAAGCCCCAAGTTCCTCAGCCTTTCTTTGTAAGAGAGATGTTCTACTCCCCCAACCATCTTCGTAGCCCTTTTCTGTTCCCTCTCCAGCAGTTCCCCGTCCTTCTTGAACCGAGGAGCCCAGAACTGGACACAGGATTCCAGATGCCTCTCGAGGGCAGAGCAGAGGGGCAGGAGGATCTTCCTCGACCTGCTGACCACACTCTTCTAACACACCCCAGGATGCCATTGGCTTTCTTGGCCACGAGGGACATTGGGCATCCTGCTGCCCACCAGCACCTCCAGGTCTTTTTCCACAGAACTGCTTTCCAGCAGCTCGGCCGCCAACCCGTACTGTACGTGGGGTTGTTCCTCTCCAGGCGCAGGACCCTACACTTGCCCCTGTGGAATTTCCTAAGGTTCATCTCTGCCCAGCTCTCCAGCCTGTCCACGTCACACTGGATGGCAGCGCAGCCCTCTGGTGTGTCAGCCACTCCTCCCGGTTTTGTGTCACCAGCAAACCTGCTGACAGTGCATTCTGCACCCTCATCCAGGTCATTGGTGAATACATTTGACAGGATTAGACCCAGTACTGACCCCATCATCAGCAATAGGTTGAAACACTGAATTGATTTATAAAGCCAAAGGGTTTACGGTTGTTTATAACATTTGCTGAAGATATAACCAGTAAGTAGAAAGGATTAGAGATGCATCTGAAATTACCTGAGGTATACTGCTAATTTAAGAAAGAAAATTGCAATGCAGTTTTCAATAAGTATATTACTCAAGGTTGATACTAATACAATATATCTAAGTAAGTGTGAGAAAAGGACTGACAATGATAACTATTAGCATTGAAGATTATTTTGATTAAATGATGCTTAAGTAATGAAACACAATTCTTTGAAACCTTTCCACTTCCAACTTGAGCACATTAGATTAAAATGTCACATATAAATAAAAAGTTCCTGTATTAAATACACCATAATTTCAACATTACAACCAAATCTTGTCTTGAGAAGAATAAGGAGAAGATTATTTCATAGTTTTCTGTTCTTGTGTGTTGAATTAATTAAAGCTGATCATTTTCTTTGAACAAACCATGTTATTCAGCATATGAGTAGCACAAGAGAAGTGGCCTGTCTATGGTCACAGCTCCAGGGGACGCTCAGGCCAGGGTGGATGAGGACAGCCCAAGCCCAGCCCTCTCCTTCTCCCTCCCCCTCTCCCCAGGCAGCTGCGCTGGGGACTTCTCCCTCACTCACCATCCTCTCTCTCGTCCAGCACCTTCTGCTTCATGGTGGACACAACAGAGGCCATCGGTAAGTGCTCCCCAAATCCACGGCTCCTGCAGATGCCTCTGGGGGAGCGGGAGGAGGTGAGTTTGCAGCCACAGGCAAAGGCCACTCATGCCCACAGCTCGTCCAGGCCGGGAGGTGCAGGTGGGCAGCTGTACCATCCAGCAGCAGACTGCTGCCTCTGGGGAGTGAAAGAGAGACAGGCTGAAGACATGGCAAGAAATTTTTAATTGCTTTCCTAGGTTTAGGCATTTAGATTTAGCTGTATGCAATCTGGTGCTGAAAGGTACCGTGAGGGATTCACGTGCTCTGCTCCAGGGGTCAAGATTCATCCGAACGATTTCAGAGCTCAGTGTCAAGATAGGATGAATCCTGGCTTAGAAATGCTGGTTTTCTTTTGTACTCGAGTGCTTAAGATGAGCCTTTATTTTGACAAACAGAGCATTTCATCTTACAACTTAAAATTCTATGAATGGATGTTGAACAGCTTATTGCATTACACATACTCTGTACACACGCCCAAAGACGTACTGACTGCCAAATTGCAGGCACAGGCATCTTTGATAGGACTGACAAAAAGAAACTCGATTTATATTTTTGGTCTAAATGTATCAAAATTGTAAAAAAACACCCTAGTGCCTTTTTCTTCATTGCATTTTCAGGTGAGAAATTAATCAAACTCTATTCTATTGGGCAAATCTTTTCTTTTCCCCTAACTGATCACCATTCTGTCCCTTCACTTTCCCTCTCATACTCATCAAAAGCAGTTGTAACGGACTAGGAAAGAGCATAGCAGAGTCCAGTTATTGTTTCAATTAAATTAATACCCTAGAATATCACAAGCTCTACCCTGAACAAGAAACGACGATTCTAGCTGTAAAAGAACAGATTTATGGCCATATGGAAGGTCAAGGCGACATCTTACCAGTGCATCCTAGAGAGTTTCAGCTACAGGAGTTACGTAACTGCAGTGCCCATTGTAAAGGGCACAAAACTATAAATGAATGCAGAGAAATATAAGGAACTGGTCTAATGCTTGCAAATGGGCGAAAATGTAGAATTACTAATTCAGGTGACTTTTTTAGCTAAAAATAATGTTTATGTCTTAAAACAAATGTATTAAGATAGTATATATAGTACAGACATACATAGAGGAAGTCAGAGGTAATGCTGAAAGGACAAACCTGGCGGAAAGACAACCTCACAGAAGAACCTGTGGAGATACGATGCTCAGGCTACCAGGGTGCCAATGGCGTAAAAGTGCGTTTCCCCATTTCCAGTTCATGCCTGTGACAGGCCACAGCACTGAGAATTAAGAGGAGGTTGTGGTCACAACATGTGGACTTCTTCCAGAGTAGCCTTCGGAGTTTTTGAAATAAGTGCAATCATTTTTGTAAGTGCTCTTTCATTCTTCGTAAGCCCAGCCTGTCCTCCATTCTGCGTTTAAACATATTGCACTTGCGCTTTTAATGGCCATCTGAGGCTGTGATGGAATTCCAGTGAACTGCACTTTGTACTTCCCCCCAAAAGGAACAATCCATTAGGAGCTGAAGCCAGTCTCTTTTTTTGGTCTGGCTAGTAAGAAGACAGCCTGGGGGTATATTGTATTAATTCCTAATACAAATGAAGTTAGGTGGCTATAGGGCAAAATTATTATTTATGCTGAGTGAGAAAAGAGACATGGTAGAGAAAATGTCAAATGGGAGGGGACAGAACAGAAAATACATTTCTGCAAACTAGGGAATGAGACAAGAGTGTAGAAAGTTGTAGAAAGATTAGATTAGGTAGGAAAATGCAATTAAACTATAAGCACTATTTTCCTTCAGATACTATAAGCAGAATAGGATTTCATACCAAATTAATCAGAGTCTTATAAATGCAACAGAAGAAAAAAACAAAAAAGGAACATACAGGTAAACGATCACCTCAGCAGACTGACAAATGAAGCAATTAAAACATTTTAGGAATATTCTTTCCTTTGCTGACTCCAGTCACAGTCATTGCAGGAGCCGAGTGCCTAGAATAAAGATGCTGGATTTTTTTTTTTTTTAAATCAGTGCCACAGTGTATTTCAGCTTTTTGGTAGAGTGGACTTAATAAGAGAGATGTGTGCTTGCCATGGTAGATCAGCATGCAGAACTTTAATTACAGCTCTGTGAATTTTAGGCCCTCAAATCTTCTTAAAAATACCATTATATTGGAAAAGCTTCATTGCCTCAATTGTGTAGCTATTCCTTTATATTTTGGAATGCATTTGTTAAATGTGACACCATTTATCTCCATTCTCTAGTTCATCAGAATTGTTTTTTAATAACCTCAAATGTGTAGCATCATATCTTCAAATCCTAATTAAATAGGTGTTTTGTGCCAGCAAAGAAATTAATAAGCAGGAGCTTTCATATGTAATCACCATGAAAGCGGGTAAGAATTTCCATTAAATGCTTGCACAGATTCAGACTTCTAACGCGCAAAACATTTCTTGTGTCAACTTCTTTTCACGTCGTGAATATTTATAAACCCATGATTTCATTTTGAAGGCTGCAGCTTTTTGAAAGGCGAAGCCAGACCCCATTCAGCTGCAGCTGATTTCCAAAGATCGCCAAAGGAAACCTCTCTTGGAGACAGAGTCGTAAAAACTGATGCATACCTAGGAAGGTAAATAAACTTGGGTTCCCTGATACAAATCCCGATTAGTGGGCCAGCAAGCGTTTGCCTCCGTAAAGGACAACAGAAATAGAAGTTGTCCATTTAGTTCAGTAAAAGTATTTTCCCAAGCAATTTCACAAAGTCAGTTATCACACTAAGGCTGGGGTTTCTCCTACAACAATTGATTGCCTTCAAGGCGACTAAGTGATAACAGGGAAAAAGGAGATGGCAGAAGTTCAGGTTATTGAACAGTTAGTTTATTCTTTAAACCTGAAAATTGAAAGCATCTCCATTTTCGGTTTTGTTACACTGTAAGAAATAAGGGCAAGAAGTTTAGACTTTTTTCCTGCCTGTCACTCAGCCAGATCAACAACTAGAAAAACAAGCAAAGGGTCTGGTTTTCCAAGGAGTCCCACTCAGGGATGTGAGATAATCATCTCGGTGGAGGGATGGGTGATCATGTAGTGCTTGGCTCAACAACTCCCGACAATCCTGTCACCCCTTTAGAGAGTTCTGCTCAGCTACTGTCCACCAGACAAAAGGACCAAGCTACAAGATACCTGATGGCACTTGTCACCACGTTAAATGGTGCGGATGACCAGGCAGGATGAACTGTCCTGCTCCATGTGCCTGAAATGTTGGGAGTTGTTTTGGTACTTCACTGCTACTTTATATTTTGTTCTATATCCCTCTATAGCATCCATTCTCCTTCTTCCCCACACTAAATAACTACCTCTTCTGCAGAAACACTGAATTGAGAGATGTACCTTGATGTACATTCTTGTATCTAATTCTTTGTAAGTCTCAGAGATTTGTCTTCGGCTTCACTAGGAGTTGGACGAGTAGATTTGAGAATGGCTCTTTGAAAGCAGGTATTTTTACTTCCCAGGACTTCCTCCTCATTCACAAAACTGAACAATTCAATCATGAAAATGTGTCCTTTCCAGAGAAATTATTGAATCTGTACTCAAAATGGTTCCAAGAAAGTAATCATTTTACATAATGCCCATGATAATTGAATAGTGTGCTTCTGATAACTACACCGGAAAAAAAACTGAGTTGCAGATTTTCCTCTTTTGTAGCAAATGATTTTTACATTATAACTATGAAACTTCCGTCACTCACATACTTGTGAAGATAAAGTGACTCGTTGAGGAAACAATTATTTTCAACTTATCAAGTACAAACATGTGTTTCATAGGCATTAAATAGTTTTCTACTGGACATCCTTGTTTTCACATTTCACAATAATCCCAAGTAAATTTTTGCAGTGCCAACTCCGCCTTTTACCAGTCTGAAACAAGTACCTTTTTTACGGTGCATTCCTAGTCACAGAGAATGTAAAAAAAAAAATTATCATTAAAGAAAAATCTTAACATAGAAATAAACCAGAAATAAATATAAATTGCTATTAAAAGAACTTTAAGAAGAACTCCAATTCCTTCATAGCTTGCCATTGACAAGTAGGTGCATGCTTTGAAAGCACTGTCAGTTGGTGATGCTCAGTGCTCAAAGGTTTGTACGTCTGTAGGCAGGCAGGGAGGGAGAGGATCGGGCTATGGGTAAACACCATTTGAAGTACAAAACCCTTCCCTCAAATGTTACTCATACGCTCATTTGCAATGGGACTTTAAAAAACCCCAAACTTCAATTATTCTTCAGACTTGAGAACAGAATATAAAAGAACTGCCATACCTGATCAGTCCAAAGACGAATACTTTGTCTCTGATAAAAGCCAACTGCCAGGCGTATTACCGCTTCTGACAATCACGCTGCTCGTAAGCTCAGTAATACTGCAGAAATTAAGATGAATTAATAAAGGCACATTTCTGACTCCTGAGCTGGGGGGAGGGAGGAAACTGGACGAGTGCACCACCACCCGACAGTGTGCGGAATTTGAGAGAAGCCACCTGTGCGCTAATAACACCTTAGCACTGCTGCTTCAGAATTTTATCCACAAAGAAGTGAGTCGACAGCCATTCCGACTAATCCTTTTTGAGTTAATGCTTTGACTCCTCTATTCTGGAGGACTCCTTGCCCAGAAGAAAACATATACAGTAAAAAAACCCTAATTCCTCCGGAACTTAAGTAAACCCAAAGCAGACTGTAGCAATACTTGTACCTTGACTGAGAAACCACACAGAAAAGACAACTACGTTAGTCACAGCCTTCAACCAGTTGAAGTAGTTTTTCTACTCTCTATCAAGCTGGAGAAGGGAACACGATGCTGGGGTTAAAAAGATGCTATCCTGACAGATTACTCCCTCTGCCTAGAATACTACAGGAACTATGAAAAGCAAAAACTGCTGAAAAGAAAAAAAGAGAAATGTGGGGAGGACACACGGAGGAGAAGGGGGAGAGAGCGAGCAAGAAGCTGCCTTTTTACATCATTTGGAATTCCCACAACGAACAAGGGGATACACATGGCAAGGGAGGGTGTTTCTGCAGTTTCCCTGAGCTTTTTAAACCAACATGAGCAACACATGAAATACTTTGATTTTGGGTGGGAATCTGCACACAGAAAAGTAAATACATCTGAGACACTGGGCATACTTCTCGATACATGTATGCCAGATGTTTGGGTGCAGAGGCCAATGCATATCCATCCATCCGTCCATCCGTCCGTCCCCCACTGCTGCAGACACACTACTCTCTTGCTTCTCAGCTTCAGCACAAGAAAACCACTACAAAAATTCTCAAGTTTATGCATGAAGAACCTTTAACCTAACCTCCGCAGCATCAGGAGCAGGTCAGAAGCACCATTTAACACGGTGTTGTTGCCTGGTGATACATTCTCCTGATTTTAGCCACCAGAACGTTTGCAAACCCTTTACAAGCAGGTTAACTCTTGTTTAACTCTTCCCATTGTGATCTGTCTCTCTGACAGCTGTTACACCAATCTGTTATCCATTCACATGGACAAGATCAAAGGCTTTAGCCACTCATCTGCACTTTGTCCAAGTACTATTTTGTCTGGGGCAGGTTTTCTGCACCTATAGACACAAACTGTAGTGTGGCTCACTGCGCATATTAGTGACATCAATCTCTGCCACACCTGAGCCGAGGGCTTGGGAGAGATCTGTACGCAGCTCTTTGGTTGCCAGCCCATCCCTCAGCGATCAGGCAAGAAATCATGGGCAGAAGGAATATACGGCAGGACTCATAGTGAATTAAGTAGGCAGGAGGAGCAGTGAATGGAATGAAATGTGAATACTTTGGCATCAGTGATGGAGAATCTTCTTCTACTTGAAGGGCGTGAATAATAAGCACATCTTCTCAGATCAAAAAAGCTTTTTGAGCACTATTTCAGAGGTAGACAACGCTCCACTAACATGGTGGTTCAAGAGGCAACCTGTTCTGCTGCTGGGCAAATGGGAAATATTCTCATTGCCCACTGAATTAATTCATTCATACCTGGAATTATCCATCATACCCCAGGAAAGCAGATCTCTCTGAAGAAGCCATCTGCATTGGGCACAATAATGCCTGCCTGCTCGCCTGTATTTGCTCCCCAGATTCCACGCTGCAAAACATCTGACGAAGCGCTTCTTCTCAGCAGTCCTTCCTGAAAGCTTTTATTCTTTGGGACACGGAATCCTCAAAGAATGTCCTTGAGAAGATACACGCAACAGAAGCATAATGCTCCAAAATAGCCAGATATGGAACTGCAGCGAGAAAAAAGGTCATTCCAGAGCACATTTGATAGCTTTTTCAGGTAATTCAAGATTCATGGATGAATAACACGAACACACAAAGCAATACACTCATTTGCTCAGAAAGTGAATCTGCACGCAGGCATAGATTCACCTGTGAAACCAGAAGAACTTCAAAGTATATTACCATGCCCAGAACAAATCACTCCTAGCCCTGACTAACTAATTCCTCAGTTAATTAGCTTTCTATAGATTTGTTCCCAAATACACGAACAATGCTAGCTTAAATATAACACAGCAAGATGTTACTACAAAAAGAATGCTACAGTAAAAAGAAAGCAACACAGGATCTTGAACTCTCTTTGAATTTGTCTTGTCATTCACTTCCACCAAATGAGTCATTCCAGATTTGCTAATTCATCCAGGCACCTACGACAATTTCTGAGAATTAATCCTAACACACCTCCCATCCTGAAGTATCAATTTTATCACAGATTACTGCTCAACAATACTCAATCTTGTGCTTATCAGTCAGATTCCAGTGATCTACTCCAGAACGTAGGGTCTTAAGGAATAGCTTTGGGTTTGAAGGGGTTTTTTCCAGCTTTTTCTTTAGAAATAGAAATTACATAGAAATTACTCTTTATACATCACCACCTAATATCTCCAGTGTAGCATTTCCTTCCACTTTCAAATGCTTCAGAGGCAGACCCCAACTCTGCGTTTGTGTTTATGGGGCTACCAGCCTTTTGGAACAATCATCTACCTCCCCTCCCATTCTGCTTTTTTCTTTTTTACTTTAATGGTTCATCTCCTTGAATCACCTCTCATCTTTTTCCATCAAGCCACAGTAGCCATCTAACGTTAGGTAAAAATTGTTGCTACACTTACATAAAACTAATTGCTCTCTCTACTAATTCAATCACTGCTGGTTTTGAGGGGCTGCTCTAGCTCCGAATCCCCAGTCACAGAGAGTGCGGAGAGCGCACCCCTGCGTGAGCCCAGGGAGCCCTGCCATGCCTCCAGCCCGGCAACAGCCCGAACCAGAGGGCAGGGGAGCTGCAGCGCTCCCTTCTGTGAACCATTCCCGGGAATGCTTCCTTTGGTACGCTGCTCGTACCACCGAGAAAACTGGCCATAGCAGGTTGTTGTGGTCTATCTTTCATCCCATTAAGGCCATGTCATTCATTTTGATGCATACTCTTTGTAAACAGGGTAGATACCATGCTGGTTTTACTGGCCAAGTCAAAAGTATGAACTAATTATTTTGGTTATTCCTTATCCTGCTGAGACAAATGCTACAAAGAACAAAAGGCAAAGCTCAGTAAATTAGCCGGCAGTACTAACACGGTGTGAGTTCCGAGCATTACTCAGGAAATATAAGCACTATGAAAAGTTCTAGTGAAATCAGAGATGTCATCTGGTAGTAATAGTGGAAAAAGAACTCATTCTCTAATTACCAGACATGAATCTGTGAAATTTGGCTTCCAAGGCACCACGGCTTTGCGGTTCGTTACATTCTCTACGGGTCATATTATGTCCTTTTTATTACTCTTTGTTGTCTTGACCTCTATTATAAAATTCTTTTTTAAAAGGGGGTTACCCTTGTGTTTGGTTGTATCCAAATTCTAGCAGTATCCAAGTGAAGAGCACAGCTAGAGGACTAATAATGCAGAGTGGGAGAGAGAATCCTCCCAAACTACAACAGAGCTGACAGAAAGAACGAATTAAAGTAAGATTTACGTTGATCACCGTATGGTTATGCCTTTCAACTTCTCTATTATACTGACATCACAGGTTTATCCTGTGGTGGGGTCCTCATAAATCGCCCTGACTGTGTTCTCACAGGGATGTATTAGAATTTGTAACCTGCTGAGTCCTTTCCACTTCCCACCAGAGCTACATAAAGGACATGTACAAGTCAACACGACACATCTAAGAGAGGCACTAAGTCTTAGGAGAGCTTTCAGCAGTTTGGAACATGTGCTGTGGCTGGCAACACAGTAACAACACTAAGCACTAAACACTCGGGTTTAATTTTCATGTTCCCGGAGACTTTGAAAGTCCCACTCCAACTGATTGCCATACTCATATCAGTATGAGCTGAACCAGCCCCTTAGTCTGTCTACAGGCTACTACAAATCACCGATTTATAGAGGTCCTTTGAATTCTCAGGATAATGGAAAATTACTTACGTATATACTGAACAGATTCCATTTTATTAGCTTAAAGATCTTAATCAAAATGCATGTAAAGCGTAAGTTGCAATGTTAGCTTATTGCTTTGTTCTGGTTTCCTGTAGCATTGTTTTAAAAACGGTTAAAAGGACAAAAACTACTGAACAGCAAAGAACTTCAAGAAAGCTTCTCACCATGTTAGTAAAAAAGTGTTAAAAAGTTCAAAGCAAAAGAGAACACGGATGCATGGAATAGCAAGCACCAGCAAGCCTATAAAGTCATAAAAGCAGAGAAAAAGACAATTTACTTTTTGGATTTCTTACAGATATGTATTAAATCCTACCTAACCAACATTATCCAAGAAAAAGAAAATAAGGAGGTCTAATCTCGTTGCTGAGTAACGCTCTCCCTAAGAGTCCCTTTCACATAGACCCAGGAGAAGCCATCACATATGTATCTACCCTTATGGGTATTTTTAAAATCCAAAAGGAAACAAGGCAGAAACCTTGCTAATATTTTACATCTTCGTTTCTGATAACTTTCTAACTTCTTAACACTAAACTGCTAAAGTCCAACAAAAGTTTGGGTTGTCCAAACACAGTTTTCTCTAGCACAGAAGTTGTAACAGAAGTTTCACTGTCAACTCTATCTATTGCATAGAGGCAAAAATTAGTAATTATGAAATATATTGTCTTGTATTATTACAGCTCAAGAGCTGTAATAGCAAACCCTGAATATTACACTTTAGGGCTTTCTAATCTTTTTATGGATATGACTATCTAAAGGTATTTATTATGTATACTTATTTAGCACCATGACATTGAAGGAAACCCAAAGATCACCAAGCCACGAAACAATTCAGTTTTATGCAAAACATGCCCACATACAATTTTTGCTTTTGAGAATTGAAAACACGCAAGATTATTAGTTCACGCTAACACTGATCCATTGCAGTAAGATGGTGGGCAAAGATTTATTTATGATATTCTAACATATTAGCCAGCAGAGCGTTGTTTCCAAAACATGGTCTTGCACAATTTGGCAAAGAAACACAAGGGCAATTTTGCATGTGATTGTGTGGAATTTTTTCACTGAACGTTAACGAATTTAAAATTGTCTCTGTTAATTTTACTTTTTAATTATGGCACAATATGAACTTACTGAAGCTGATTAAACATTGATTCACCCGTTCTTTAGTGAAAGATCTAGTCCCAAATTTCTCAATTAGAATGGGCTTATTTAAACTTTGAAGAGATAAAGTGCAGAGAGTCATTTTAAATAGTTCTGAATTCTTAAGTAGTTCTTCTTATTTTTCATATGCTGTATAGATACAGGCAAACTAGAATATCCTTTCACTGAAGATCCTGACTGTATGGTGTTTTCATTTCTGTGTGTGTGGCTACGCATTTCATGAACAACTGTGTCGCACTGCCAATACAACCTTTCTGGAAGTATCAATGGTTTCAAGCTGGGCTTCCAAGAAAAAGAGAAATCATCTATGCAGAGTTTACGTCTGGTTATATGTACATCAGCACTGAAATAGGGAGGTCAGATGCCACACAGAGGACATCCTCGTTACAGGGAATACAGACCGACAACCCTGCAACGCGCGACTCTAGTGGGAGAAGCCAGAACATAATGTAACCACTGCTGTGAAAGTCTTTATATGTATGTGTATATATATGTGTGTGTGAGCACAAAATATTCTACTGACATGGATTTACAAACCAGGGAAGCAAGGAACAAGAAGAACGATTGTTCATATCTGTAACTAGTCATAGAATCATAGACTGGAAGGGACCTTAGAGATAATCCAGTCCAACCTTCCTGTTGTGGGCAGGGGAGTCCACACAGTGTGAATGATTTGTTAAAAACATAAGCAAAAAAAAAGCGATCAACTTGCTCCCAAGAGAAACTTGTATTTCAGGCTCTCTGGAGAAAGGCATTAGCAGTTACACGTAAAAACTTCATCATGAACTCACAAAAATAACTCCGAAATTCCTCACAGTAGGAAACACTACATCCTCTTATTAGGTAACCGGTGCAATGAAATAGAAGCAGTGGAGTAGAAAGGTTGAAGACAGCTTGAAGAAAGACTGACAGATACCAAAACTCATCCCTGGGATAAGCCACGAGCCAACTCGCTCAGCTGGTGAGGGTGGGGACACAGCCCCATGGAACTGTGCTCCACTCCCAGCCGTTTCCCCCAAACCACTTAGAGACACCGGAGACTCCTGTAAAATTCAGTGAGAATTTCTCATCAGGATTGGAGTTCCATTTGAAAATAATGAGGCTAATACTTCTGCTCCAATACCGTAAAAAGCCAGGGCAGAAGGTACAACCGAAGCAGAAGACATAAACAAACTGAGCGGTCCTTAGTTCTCTGCTTTTCCTCAGAGGTTTGCACCAGGGACTCGGAGCTGTTGTAGGGGCTTTTCGCTTTTCAAAAAAAAACTTCATTCCAAACCATACGCTGTACGTATTTCCTTGTATAATATATTACCACAACGCTGGTGTCACAACACAGTGCTGCTGCACAGTCCTTCCCACGCTATTTTTGGTCATCATATGTGGTCAAATATTTGGCTTGGCAACTACTGCTGTGCATCGTTCTTACCTCCAGCTTAAGGAAGAGTCTCTGTTTGGGAGCCTGTCATTCCTATGGGGCTGAGCTTACCAAAGAAGATACCCCAGATATTTTTGAGGGTCCTCTCCCAAGAGATATTAAATTAAATAATTTATACTTCAAATATACAGAGGTTTCATGTAATTTCCTTCCTGTCCACCTAGAAGCCAGCCTTCAGAATACCAGACATATGCTACCCTTGGCAAAGAGTCGAAACTGGCATCAAGACAAGATATCCACGCAAAAAAAAAACCCACAGGGAAAACAGCGTAATGCTATGTGTTTGAAAACTAATGCTGTACATTACTCCTCCTGCTTCCAAGTGCCAGATTCTGTTTACCTTCATTAATTAATTTTACTCTCCATGGAAGAAAAAATATATATGTACGTATAGTGAGCTATGACCAATCTTGCCAGTAGATGGTATGATATGAGCTCAAATCTAATTTAGCAGATGTAAGATAAATTTTGAACCTATAAGAATTTTATTTCAATATCCACAGCAATGAATGCTTGAGAAATCACCATAAATCTCTGCATGTAACATTTTGGATAAGCAGTTATAGTTTCTGTTTATAATTCAGAGTTTCTTCTGTTCTGTGCAGCACATTTAAGATGAAGCCAATTTGGGGTATTTTATGTTTGACACATATAATGCAAGAGATGTGTGTTTTGGAGAAACTACATCTATTCATAACCATTACTCCACATGTATTTTTCTTTCCTTTCTTCTATTTACACTCTTATAAGCACAGGGATACTTACTAGGATTCCTACTGTTGTGCCTTTTGTCTTTTTGCATTGGATGGAATGTTTCTATCGAGTCTGATAAGTAATCAACATGTTTAAAGTTACAAGCACTTATTTTTTAAATTTAGGTTTTTGGAGGAGCTGACCATTCATGATTCTTTGCTAAAAAATACTCTATAACATATGTTGACTTGAGAGTGTCCTGAAGTAATTATGTTGCTCTATTTGCATATCTGCTACATTTTCCTGAGTGCTATTTACAAATGGGCCATTTGTACAGGAGCCTTCTACTAAAACCTCTAGAAGAGATGTCTGTTCGGTGACTACGGAGCAGTGAGGCGGGAGTTCAGTGTGCAGGCAGGGCTGTATGTATGCACATACATACATAGATGTATTTTCAGATACACGTGCACACATACGTATGCATTTTATATACCACTGGCTGGCAGAGGGGAATTTGCAAAGGGGAAGCAATTAGGGTGAATATGGATCTGTGGATATACTACAGGGTTTTTTGCTATTGTTCTAAGATTTTTAGAATCTGTTCAGGAAAGTTTCCAAACCCACATACAGAACTTATGCATCCATTTCACTCACTGACCTTCACTGGGTTTGGCAGGATTAACTCCACCGAGCTGCGTGGAAAAAGCCCTTTGCGAGGATTCATCCAAAGCTGTTCTTCTAAAGAATTCCCAGTGGCGAGCTTAATAATGTCTTGGCCAAGGGGTAAAGCTCTTCAAAGCTTCACAACAGCTCACGCTTACCAACAGAGACTAAAGCATTATCTAGGATCTTGTTTGCATTGATTGGTAGCAAAAGCTCCACAAATGCAAAAATATATTGGGCTGAGCTCTTCATACACTTCAGTATATTTTTTTTATGTAGCTAGCTAATGGAAAATAATCACAATAAAAACCTGCACATTTGTTAATTAGACATTCCAGAGAAACAAATTATTTGATTACTATGTCAATTTAAACCCAGTTAGGATTTGAAATCTTAAGAGATACGATGATACACTGGAACAACCTTGATTATAAAGTTAATTAGAGAGCAAGTCGTTTATTTTTTATTAAAAATTAATAATTCATCCACCTTAATTGTTGGAGAATTATGGTTTTGTCTGTAGTTAAAAATCATAAAATAGTGCTTTACAGCTATAATTTAAAGTATCAATTTTCATATATACCTGATTGCTGTGCAGGTAGTTATCAAAAATTCTAATGTAAATAAAAATACTGCTCATTTAAAATACAAAAAAAACCCTCAAACCCACAAATCTACCCTAATAAATCTGAGTTGCCAAGGCTTCTAATTTTTGCTTTATCAGGGAAAGTCACAAAGAGTTCTCTTGCGTTAACAGTCAGCATAAGCTAGGACCATAAGCAGCCCAGAATTCTGAGGGGTCAGTCCTCTTATTAAAAGTTGAAGGCTCTGGATAGGAGCTTATGAGCTTGCCTTCAGATTTAACTCTGGATGTCCTCTTCTTCACGTGCACGTGAATAAATGGGAAAAATATTTGTTAGCCAGATCTCCCATCTGAGCAGAAATGCACTCACGATGGTACCTAAATACCAGGTGTACACTCTCACTCGGTATTTCCAGCTTTATTTAGATGTGCTCAGTGCTTAAATCTGACAGAAAGACTTCCCATCCATAACAATTACCTTCACCTTGAAGTTTTGTTCTACCTAGCTGTCCTTGAATTTTGCCTTGTTCTCTTCTGTGTTGCTCATTCAAATTCGTCTGAATTTGTTCCCAGGAAGTCTTTATAATCTAAAAACTGTATCAAACTGTTTGCCCCTATTTCTCCATTTCACAAGAGATATAAATGGAATTCCCAATTTGAGCATATGACAAAGAGCACTCCCTTTCAGAGCACCTTTTCCCTTCTTTCCTCTTATTTGACTTATACCAGTCACAGCTACTTGGAAAGAACAAGGGCCTCTCTATACCCGGGTGGAACTCCATGTGCTTCCAGCATTGCTGAGGTTACAGTATGTACCAAGTCCAAAAGTTTCCTAAGAAATTACTGGGGAATTTCATACTCTCTCCCACGTGAGAATTAAATAGTAGTAAAGAAGAGAATCTATGGCAGAGCACAGCGGGTTGTGTTCTCGAGCACTTCGGCACTGGGAGTGTTTCCCTGGGGAGTTTGTCACCTGGACAGTGACCTTCACTGTCTTCTCCATTTCAGAAGATCCAGAAACCCATCAGAATAGCAGAGTATCTCTGCAACTGGATCTTCTTTGGTCCACGCACTCTTAAAAAATAGATACACGAATCACACTGTGCTTATGTGACTCCCTTTCACTTTATTAGATGGTGTAACACTGGGAGAAATGGTTGATAAACCAGATGGGTGCAGAGCCATTCAGAGGGACCTCTAAAGATTGGATAACTGGGCCAACAGGAACCTCATGGAGTTCAACAAAGGAAAGTGCCAAGTCCTGCCCTGGGGCGGAATAACCTCGTACATCAGTACAGGCTGGGGGGCAACCACCTGGAAAGGAGCTGTGTGGACAAAAATTTGAGGTCCTGATGGGCAACAAGTTGACTAAAAGCTAGTAAGGTGCCCTTGGAGCAAAGCAGGCCAACAGCATCCTGGGCTGCATTAGAGTTGCCAGCAGGCTGAAGGAGGTGATCCTCCTCCTCTGCTCGCCTCTGGGTGACACACTGGAAGGGCCAAGTCCAGTGCTGGGCTCCCTGGTACAAGAGGGACACGGACCTACTGGTGTGAGACCAGTGAAGCATCACTAAGATGCTGAAGGGCTGAGAGCGTCTTACATCCAGGGAGAAGCTGAGAGAGCTGATATCGTTCAGGTCAGGGAAGAGAAGGCTCACGGGGATCTTACCAGTGTGTGCAAATACCTGATGGGAGGGTGTGAAGAAGGCAGAGGCAGATTCCTCTCAGCAGTGTCCAGTGACAGGACAAGAGGAAACGGGCACAAATGGAAATGAATTCTTTTTAAAGACAAGGTTGATGCAACACTGGAACAGGTTGCCCAGAGAGGCTGGAGCTTCTCTGCCCCTGGAAATACTCCCAATCCGAGCGGATGCAGCCACAGGCAACCTGCTTAATGGACCCTGCTTTTAGCAGGGGCTTTCGACTACGTGATCTCCAGTGACCCCTGCCAAGCTTGACCACTATGGTTCTCAATGTTTTTCTCATCTCCCTAACCCCAGGCAGCTATTTGGCTCTCACACATACTTGAAGTGTAAATACCAGGGAGACAGGGCAGTTTAAGTTTGTCATGTCTTCAAAATTACAGAATCAAGCCCTGCTTTTCACACTGTATCTAAATTTTCCAAGTCACTTAATGTCTTTGTTAAAGCCAAGTAGTATTGCGTTTGTCACACTGTGATGCACTAAGTAACTATTTTAAATTGAAGAAAGTGCTAAAACGACTACTTTTTCTGGACTGGAACAGCAGAGGAAAGCATACATTTGCAAGACGAAACGCATGCTAATAGCGGCCTGTTTACAACAACACGTAACATAAACTGAACATTAACCAGGCCTGCACATATGGCAAATGAAAATTATGCACAAAATCACATTCATGCATATATCTATAAAGATAAATTGAGCACTGTGTGTAATTTCAGGGACGTGTTTTTTCTTTCTTTTGGAAAATGTCTACTTCGCTTTGACTGATAACATAACTACACAGCAGCACTAAAAGCAGTGCTGTTCTGAGAGTCCAAAGAGGCAGGCGCAGGCACACATTTAAAGCAGCAGTTCAAAAAGCCATGACTAAAAGCTCCTTTTCCTTTTGCACCACCACCATTTAAATTCACTTACTACACGGTGCAGTCTCACAGCCCATGGTGCTGTTACGCATGAACAGTCTCTCCTTCTTTTATATTTCAATAAAGATCAAACCTGCTTCTGAACTTCTGGAAACAGCACTTTGTTAGTGAAGTCCAGAAGTCAAAACAGCAAACAGGAGACATATGACAATTTATTATTTTTTTTTTATGCTGCAAACAAAACATTCTCTTAGAGATTCTAATCAGCTTTTTTTTTTTTAAAAAAAAAAAAAAATCATCTCTGATTACCATAACCCTGCCTTGCAATAAGGAAGATAAAAACATGCACAGACATAAAATGCAGCAGTTTGGACATGCTGTGTGAAGGAAATGAGAGAAATCATGGCGCAATCTGCCCAATCCTTTGGAAGCCTGAACGTTAATGCAAGTTTGGGGAAGAAGCAACACAAGCTGAATAGGAATTCAGCACCTAATGATGAAGCTTAGTAAATTAGACACTTTACTGCAATGAAAAAGATTAGCATATCCATGTGTAACACTCGGTTTGAGACCTAAATTTAGGAAGTTATCCTTGCTGAGAGTCTGGGAACTTGAATGGGGATGTTCAGCATGTCACCATGAAAATACAGTGGAAATCCACCACAAATATCCGGGTGATGCCACAATTATCCAAGGTAATAATGGAGATTTGAGCTAGCCAGATAATCCTTAAAAAGAGAATGAACGCAATACAACGTGGATTAATCTGGAAATTATGGTGGTGTTAAATCTTACAGATGCACAGGCACATACACATACAGGAGACAGAAAAAGCCATCAGTGCAGAGTGCTGTATATTTAATCAATAGGGATCATGGTGAAATGCAACTTGGATAACAATGACCACGGTACGATAAGACTTAATGAAACTAAAGAACAGAAGAAGCCTGGATACCAGAATAGAAACAAACTGACTTTAAGAAAACAGTTCAATAGATTCAACAAATCCCTAGGTAAGAGCTCACGTGATGGGAAAAAAGAATTTCAAAGAGTGGCAGCTCCACAAACAATATGAACGATGCAAAAGCAAGCACAAACTATGCCGTTACAGAAGCTGAAAATAACTAAATCAGAAGCTCCTCACCTGTGTTAAGAAAATTTAAGGCAGCACAGAGAAACTGGAAATAGGTCAATTACACTAAAAATATAGGAAGACTGTGTAGAAAGAAAATTAGGAGGTCAAAACATAAGACAGAAAGAAGCCAGCAAAGAAATCAAAGACAAGAAATCCCGGCAGTATGAGAAGTGTCAGCCTAGTCCTGACGGGAGGAGGAAAGCTATCAGAATGCAGCAACTGCTCACTTGCTACATGATACTTCTGCTTTAAAAATTTAACTGCAAGCAGGTGGTTAGAACAATCAACCCCATAGAAAAGAATAAAACCTCAGCTTGCAATGAAGAAAAACATGTTAACACAATTCAGCTCCTCATATTGACGAATTTACTGCACTAGCTGCAACAATTCAGACATATTAAACCTCAGTAGATGCCTGCGAGGACCTGAAAACCCAGAAAGGTAAAATGCAGCATCTATCATTACAAGGAAATACCAGAAACGTCAGCCAGTCAGCTATGGAAGTATAAGTGAAATAATTGGATTTCATCCCCACCTCCCAACTGATCACAAATAACTAGGTATCTGAAAAATAATATGGTTATGCCTGAGAATTAACATGGATTTACCTAGGAAGAAACATGTCTAACTAATTTTCTGATTCTCTGACAGGGCAACAGATCATGTGGATAAGGAAGAAACCTTGTGTGTTTCAATTTTAGTAGAGCTTTTGACCCAATACATTCTAACAGCTGAACCAGGGAAGTACAGTCATTACAAAAAGTAATAAAGACCAGGCCTAAACATGTTTGGGATAACTGTGCTTATGAAACAGTTAATGATGGTTTGCCATCAAACGGTAAAACATGCTCACTGCAGATACAGAGACCTACTCCTAGGTCTGGTTCTGTTCAATTTTCATTACTACCCTAGCTAACGGAAGAGAAAGGACATTTACTAAATATACAGCTCCCACCAAAATAAGAAAGACCCCACATACATAGGAGAGGTCCAGGATTCACAGTGATATTGCCAAACTGAAAAACAATTTGAAACTAAATAGCTAAAGTTTAAAAACAGGCTTAAATTTGTTCACAAGGGAAGCGAGACAGACATGGCTCGCCCTCACAAGCATAAAACAAAATAAATGTTACAAATGTGCTTGGTTTAATAACCATATCTAACACAAAAACATATCTATGTAACATATAAACCACAGTGTGCAAGCATACACATAGACATGACCAGCAGAAGAAGGGAGGTGATTGTCCCTCTGCACTCAGCACTGGTGAGGCCGCACCTTGAGTATTGTGTTCAGTTTTGGGCACCTCAGTCTAGGAGAGATCTTGAGGTGTTGGAGCAAGTGCAGAGGAGGCAACAAAGCTGGTGAAGGGCCTGGAGAACAGACCTTGTGAGGAGCGACTGAGGGAGCTGGGTCTGTTCAGTTTGACCAAGAGGAGGCTGAGGGGGGATCTCATCATGCTCTACAGTTACTTGAAAGGACATTGTAGAGAGGTTGGTGCTGGTCTTTTCTCACAGGTAATTGGGGACAGAACCAGGGGGAAGGGTTTCAAGTTGCAACAGGGTAAGTTTAGGCTGGACATTAGGAAGAAATTCTTCACGAAAAGAGTGGTCAGATCCTGGAACAGACTGCCTGGGGAGGGGGTTGAGTCGCCATCCCTGGATGTGTTTAATTGTCGCTTAGATGTGGTGTTGGGTGAGATGGTTTAGGGGTGACCTAGTAGTGTAGGGTCCATGGTTGGACTCGATGATCCCAAGGGTCTTTTCCAACCTGAACTGTTCTATAATTCTATGATAAATAAAGTGAAAAACCCTTGTCATAATGGTTCTTCTCTAGCCACCACTGGCAAGGCTTCAGGAAGACTACTGTCACTTCAGCGAAGCAAAGGAAGCTGTCAGCTGAGCTTTAGCAAAGACATGAACAAATTGAAGCAGATAACCAGAGATTTAGGAAATATAACAAAGGAAAGGCTGAAAGAACAGGGAATGCTTCAACTCCATAGTTACAATAGATAAAAGAGTAACAGGTTTAAAGTACACTAAAAATCAGTTTGAAGATAGAAAAAATTCTGGTAGTAATGGAAGAACAGTGAAATTAATTGCCTGGGGTAGTCATGGTACAGCTACCAGCGGAGGAGTTCATAAACAGGTCATACAAATATTTGTCAGGAAACAGTTATAATTTATTCTGCCTTGAGGGCCTCCCAGATGTCTTTTTCCAAGATTCTCCCACCCAGAAAGTCATTAACTTACCAGATAAGGTACTGACACAAAGCGAAGGGGTGCGGGCATTGAGCTTCTGCTCTTACCTACAGAAATAAACACTTAACAAGCACTTGGGCCCCAGACCCGCCTGCTGATCATCCGCATCTTACACAGACAGCCTGGCTCCTGTATTATCATCTCACGGGGCAGCTGAGGTGTCTCCTCATTTGCTTACCTCCCAGAAATTTCTGCACCCAAAAGACGCCACGACAGACTTTTCGCTGCAACTGAGACGAACTTTGTGCGCGCTCCTGTAGCTAATGAACTGACCCACAGTAAAAACTATTTAGTCCGCGATTGCTCCCCCCCTGACTTTATTCATCAAACCTGCAGCTTCCTGCCCTCATTTGAATCTCTTGGGATGAGTCAAACACCTCAGTGGGTACGTACAGAGCTCAGCCAATTTTCTTGGGCTAAACAGACTGACTTTCATATAGCTACGCACAGGTGGGACGAATCCCAAAATTGAGAAAGCGCTTACCTACATCGCTTTGCAAAATCAAGAAGGGCGTCACAGTCTGGCCTCTAAGGTTTTTAGCTTACACTTCAGTTCTCATCCAACAGAGACGATAGCTTGACACCTTAAAGTTATTTTATGCATATTCAGATTGTATTAACTATATTTAGCTGTCTTTTTTAACTGAAGTGTGTGAGTAAGCGTATTTTGCTGAACTGCAAAGTTCAGCAATGCGTTTCAAGGCAGAAGCTCCTTTGAGGTTTAATGCAGCCTTTTCCCGCGTAGCATGACTTCAGTACAAACTCCAAAATATTACCATTTCACTTAGCATCCGCAAGGCAGCAAAAAAGAAAAAAAAAAAAAACCACCACACCAAACTGCCTCATTACTTCAAGTTTGACAAGAACCCTCTATTATTAATGTGATGTAAAATTTCTCCCTGATCACCCTTTAGCTAAGAATGAGCGCGTGGCTTTGAACGGGAGCAACTTAGAGCCTTCTGTTATTTCAAGTTCTCTGTGAGTGGCAGCACTGCGAGCTCTGTCACGCCTGCCGTGACTCAAGCAAGGATAAAAGAGGCCTCGTTGTTCTTCAGAAATGGCTTGCAAAGCCTTGGCTAGATCCTCAAGATGAGCTTCTGAGTGCAAATAGAACCTTGGAATGGTTTGGGTTGGAAGGGACCTTAATGCTCACCTCATTCCAACTCCCCTGCCACTGGCTGCTCCAAGCCTCATCCTTGAACTCTTCCAGGGAGGGGGCTGCCACGGCGTTCGGGGTGCAGCACACACAACACGCTGCTCCACTCCCCTGCCCCAACAGCAACGTCGCCAACGCACCTGCCACGGAGCCTGGCGGAGGGAGGAGAATGAGATTACACCCAAGTGATGAGGAAAGGGAAACCGGGCACATAAATCAACTGAAGCTAATGAAATCAGTAAAATGGAATCACTGCCTGGGGAGGTTTTAGCAAGGAGCGACGGGAGGAATAGCTCGTGGCCTTGGGAGAGCAGGGCTAACACGGAACCACGGGTGCGTCACCCGCCAAAAAGCCTCCGAGTTCTGTAACACAGAAGCTTTCTGTAGCACTCTTCATGAGAAAATTGTCAAGTAAATACAGAGAAAACTTGACTAATTCTTTCAAATGTATTTTTAGGAAGAAGAATTTGGACAGATGGAAATATGAAAACATTTTATCTTCAGGCTGTCTGACAACCCAACCCATTAAATCCAGAGGAGTCTTTCAAGAATGGTTCTGCAGTTCGATCAGCCCTTCGATTATAACTGCGAGACAAAACTATCTTCCTTGAAAATATTAAACAAAGTAATATTTTTTTTCTTCCATAGAACTATAAACAATGTTAAACTACTGCAAGATCATATTTCTGTATTTTAATGAAAAAGGTCATAAGAAATGAGGCAGGTTCAATGACACATTTCTAATATCACCTTGTTTCACAAGGTACTACTTCAAATAAATCCTTAATGATTTACTTAACAAAGTATACATCGATATGTGACGTAAATGGTTACCACTAGTAGAAAGAATTCTGTTTTACAATATGTAACTAAAAGTAGCATCTTAATCAATATGGTATCTCTTTCCACTATTTTAAATTATGTTTCCATTTTAAATTATGTTTTGTGTTTATAGCTAAAGTTTTGGTAGTTGTAAATCATAAAATATATAAAATATATACAAAATATATAAAGATAAA
>NW_009709545.1:0-289 GCF_000703405.1 Apaloderma vittatum
ATGACTTTCAGCTAAACTTGCCTTCCTCTATGCTTAAGTCGTAGGGGGAGACAAAGCAGGCTATTTATTTTAATCTTGGCCACAAAAAAAACCCATGAGAATTTTGTGCTTCATTCAAGCTAGTTTGTTCATTCTATCTCAGATCCTGCATTTTAGATAGTGTGAATGCGGCCTTCAGCAAAACCTGCCTTCCTACATGCTTAACTCACAGAGAGAGACAAAGCAGGCTATTCTTTTTAGTCTTGGCCACAAAAGAAGCCCATAAGAATTTTGTGCTTCATTCAAGCCC
>NW_009709545.1:1136-1430 GCF_000703405.1 Apaloderma vittatum
CAGGTTATTCTTTTTAGTCTTAGCCACAAAAGAAGCCCATAAGAATTTTGTGCTTCATTCAAGCCAATTTGTGTGCTCACACTCAGATCCTGCATTTTATACACTGTGACTCTGACTTTCAGCTAAACTTGCCTTCCTACATGCTCAACTCACAGAGGGAGACAAAGCAGGCTATTCTTTTTAGTCTTGGGCACAAAAAAAAAGCCCATGAGAATTTTGTGCTTCATTCAAGCCAATTTGTGTGCTCACAATCAGATCCTGGCTTTTAGACACTGTGACTCTGACTTTCAGCTA
>NW_009709546.1:0-5885 GCF_000703405.1 Apaloderma vittatum
TTTTTAACACAGTCTTTTCTTCAGTTAACACGATCTCTTACAACATATAACAATTAAATAGTCTTTCCTCAACACTGTGGGGAGAAATAAATTATCCAAAGCTGCTGAGTGGCAACTATCTTTAGTGAGCCACCTTGTTTCCTAGAAAAAGAGACATCAGACACTGAGTTTGCATTGTAGTTGATTACAGATCTATATCTGAAAACTGGGAGTAGGATATATATATCACATCTTTCACTTACAGTGTTAGCCAGTTCTATTGGATTTAGCAGTATTGTACAATCATATTTCTTTTCCATGACTCCGAATACCTCAAATACCTCCTAAGAGACATATCAGGATTGTGTCTGTGAGATTGACAGAACACAAAAATAAAAATAATCCACTGTTAAAAGCATTTCTATTTACTATTTTGGCTTTTTTTATTTTAAAATGTATAAAATATTTTCATCAGTGAGTACACAGGTGTGAAGTCAATGTAGTGCTTGAACTGAGATAGACTAAATTTTAAGAAGCATCACATCAGGACCATGACTAAACTCAGCCTTTAGAAATTTTAAGTAGTTTCTGAGCAAAATGCAGTGTTTTGCAAAGGACAAATCAAACCTTCCACGATATCCAAGCCCATGCATGCTGATATTTTAGTTACTTAAATAGTATTTTGTCTTAGGCCTTTCTTTGTCCCCAGTAAACAGAACTCAATAGGACTTACAGCCTCTGCAAGTGGCTGGTCACCGTATATATCAAAAAATAATTCTGTTGACTGATGTTTTGACCACACATATTTTTAAAAAAATAGTCAATGGGAAACAAAAATAAACTCAGCATCTGAAACCTACTTGTCACTTAATATCAAAATAGCACTAGGAACTGCAAAAACGCCAGGATCCCTCCAGCTCAGTAATTGCGCAGCAGAACTCTGTCTTTCTAAGGAAACGTTCAAGGAGAAAAAAACCCTAGAACTTAGAAATGAAATTGCTTACTAGTGACCTTCGTGCAGCCTGGAATCCTTCTAGTTCACAACAGCCGGGTAGGAAACAATATAAAGAAACTAGTTGATTTTGGAGTGCACTTTCCTACTTTGTTTCCCCAAAGAAGATAAAAGATACTCTTGACTGATTGGAACTGGTGAGCTCAGAGGGCAGCCATAGATTTGTCCTCAGATGGACAATACCAAAAGGAAAGATCATAGAATAATTCAATATCAGTTTGGAAGGGACATTAAGGATCTTTCTTGTCAAAGGCACTGTCTAGATAAAATGTCCCAGCACACTGTCCAGCTGAATCTCAAAAGTGACCAGTGCTGGGGGAACCACCACTTCCCTGGGGATATGTTCCTAAAGCAAGCAAAGAGAGGAAGAGGATGCACAACTGGACTGACTTCAAGCTGAGGAAAAGTATTCTTATGCTGCATCCTCACAAAAAGCACCAGCTTCACAGCAACCTTTATAAAGTGTGTTTCAGGCAACTGACATCATAATTATCTTCTCCAGGGCATTACTTTTAGAGACATAGTCACAGCAAGGAAAAGAAGTGGTGCATAAATACAGTTTGAATGAACCCGCATAGGCAGAAGAGATTTAGCTCTTGCCGTCGTTAACCTGCCCAGTTCAATACCCAACCCCAGGCACACTGTAGTAAAGAAAAGGCTGACCAGGTTCTTCCATTCACAATGTTATTGCACGTGGTGCTATACACATCCATACTACACAAAAATATGGAGGGGAACGGCTCATATTTATAACACACTTCCTTTCTAAACCTACAAATACTTTGACTTTTTACAGTTGATCATGCTTTCCAATAGTTAATCCTACCACAAAACCAGAAGCTGTTGTCCTTCATGATACACTTGTCTAAAACATCATAAATATTTTCTACTAAAGCAGATCCAAATTCTCAACTGCTCTAAAATAGCTTTAGTTTATGCGACAAGCATCACATTACCACATACTTTCACATCCATCACAAGCAGCTGTCATTACAGCTTGAACTATATTGTCCACGTACTGTTAAGAAGATTTGACTGGATTACAGGAAAAAATGGACCTTACAAACGTGACGGTGAATGCATTAATGATGAAATTGGTACAGTGGGTGCTTTTCCTTTTTTAAGAAAAGAAACCTAGAGAAACTCCTTAAAATCATGTGGTTAATAAGAATTCTTCTGGTTTACATAAGCTATCAAAAGCTGAAAAAAAATGACAAGAACCTAACAGAAAATGGTGAAATCTACATCAAAAGTTTAAGATACTGGAGCAAGGTCCATTCTAAAATTTTCCTCTCCTTGAAGAGCTGGATGCTTCTATTAGCTGTACAGTCAATTCTTGTTGTTTCTATAATATTCCTAGCTCAATACAAGATTTAATACATAAAATGGGCTGAAATCTGTTGACTAACATTAAAATCTGAATCTTGGTTTTTTTTCTGTAAAATTTCAGAATAAAAAAAGTAAATCTGATGATTCAAATTTCAAATACTTTATTTTGAAAAGCATAAATTTGAGTTCTCCTGGTAAATAAATAATAAAACATCTTCAATTCGAGGATACTCAGACATGCCTAGTCATAATTCATCTGTCTGCTTGCCAGCACACCTAACTTTTTTGCACAGTAGGACCCTCGGGGAAGCAAGAAAATTGTATGGGTGAGAAAAAATAGTCAGATTTTTTACCAAAGTATTACAGTTCAACTGAACATATTTTTTAAAATTTAGTGAACTGTTCCTTGACACAACCATCAGCACAGAGAAACTAAATCCAGGCTAGATATCAGAAATCACAGGAAGAAGCAGTTTGGGTCCAGCACCCAGCTGTCAATTCTGTCATATACATTATTATTTAGTTAACTACAAACCGTATGGATGCATGGCAATGTGACTGAAATCCCAAAGTTACACAGTACACATATACAACTAGTATCATACATTATACATATAAAGACAGTAGCAATTTCAGAAGTGAGCAGCTCAGACTGTACGAAGCAGCAGGCAACTGTCAGGAAGACTAAGATCAAACACAGCATCATTCAGCTCTCAGGCCGCAAAAAATGTACAAAGAGTGGGATAGCAACTGCGTAACAGTACACCATGAAGTGTTGAACATGAAGGGGAAGGAGAAGGGAGACAATTACCACGATGAATCCCACAACTGGCACTGGAAATATTTATTAATGGCACTTACAGTTGTATTCCAGTGTCCCACTGACAGTCTAAGGCAGGCCTCAATTCATTGCAAAGGTGCTGCTTGCAATTTACCCTGAGTTCTAATGGAAATGATCTCTGAAATGTTTCTGAGGAAACATTTCAGAGATCCTGACTGAATCCAAGCAGACGGAAACATACAAAGCTATTTAAATCAGAGTGAGAACTCATCCTCTTTTGCTCTTGATGTGGTCCAGATCTTGTCCAAGATCAGTTTTATGGGGCAGAATAGGTCTTTGCCCTCTTACTTAGCCAGGCAAGGGTGCAAGACGGAGCTGACAGGGCTGGGTTAGCACTCTCTCTCTGTTGGAACAAGGAGCTTCCTGCCTGTGAAGTGCAGCATGACCACAGGACAGTGTGACTATCCTTCATCTTGGGATGGAGTTCCTTTTGTCTGACTCTGTGAGGGGTTCCATCCTTGGTGGCACGAGCTCCATTTGCCCTTTGTTCTGGAATTTGCTCCAGTATGGATAAAATGTGCATATGAGTATTTTCATTGCAATATTTTCATCCTAGTAAGTTAGTTGAAGACTTTATGTTCCTGGGAAACTATGCAGTCCTGGCCTTGCTGTCTTCTGCAAACCCAAAGACATGGCACAGGCACCAACTGTAGAAGTAGCATGAAAGTCCAGACTATTAGCTTTCAGTATCATAGGAAATGTTTTACTTTTATGAAGAAAAAATTCTATATAGGACCAGAGAGGGGTCTGTATGGGCCTGAAGACTGTCTAAAATGAGAAATCCCAGAACTACTGATGGTCTGCTCATCTGTATTTTGAAATCTAGTCTGATCCAGTGTGTCCAGAGAGAAACAGTAGCATGAGACTGATGAGATGACATAGATTCACCCCTCACTAAAATAAATAAATTGTCATATCGAATCAACTTGGAAGCTGAAGTTTTTCAACATGTATAATAGTGATTTCAAGTGAAGAAAACTTAGGTAAAATTTTATCTCAGAGATGGTTTTAGCGAAGAAATCTTTGATTTCATAAAACCATAGAAGTTAATTGTGAGATGTACATAGAATTTTTAAACATTACAATATAACTCTGGCTCTTGCTGTTTTAATTGCAGCAACGTGTTTGATGTTTCTGTGCATAATCACCCCCTGGAGCTGAGACCTGACAGATTTATAGAATTGACAGCAAGCTTCCTGTAAGCACAACTACAATCAAGTACAATTCCTCTGCTTCATACAGCCAGCCTTCATTGATGCTGCTGGATCACAATGTGGTCAGGGAAGCTTTACCTGGTTATTCCATATATGAGCTGAGGATTATGACTACAGAGAAAATAAATTCTTGTTACTGGCTTTTTCTACTCCTTCACAAGAGACTTTCTCTAATTCTCAAAATGTACTAACATTTCTTCTTTCCCTGAGTCCTGGCATACTCACATCTCTTACACAATTTCTGTTGGGCTCTGCATGCTTATTGGACAGTTGTGAATGTATACCTTTTTTTAAAAAAGAGCTACTGAAATAAATAATATCTGTTGAGGGAATGGGTATCCGATTTTTTTACAGCTTAGAATGGTTGGAATCTCTCAGCCTTAGATAGATGTATATAGGCATACAGATATACACACAGCCATACATGCATTAGTACATGAGATATACCATAGAATCATCATAAAATCATAGAATCATAGAATCATAGAACCGTAGTTGGGCTAGAAGACACCTTTAAATGTCGTCTAGTCCAACCCCTCTGCAGTGAGCAGATACATCTTTAACTAGACCAGGTTGCTCACAGCTCCATCAAGCCTGACCTTGAAACTTTATCACATCTGATTATACTAATATACAGTATTCCTCCAAATGACAATTACATTTAAACATATAAAACAAGGAATAATGCAGTTTTCAGACAAGTTCACATACTTTTTAAGACGAAACACACAACTTCCATTCAAATGCAAGAGCTCCCTCTACATAACAGCTTGGGAAATTTTTCTAGCCTGCATTTGAAATGAACTTTGAAGAAAACAGAAAAAAGTCAATGGATGTGGGAAGCACCAAAGTACTTAGAAACTTTTTCTTAGAAACTTTGGAATCTGCCTCTCGGTCTTATCATTTGAAAGAATGAATGGTTTGGGGGAAGAGAATAATATCAGCACCTTTAGAATTTTGAAGTGATTTTTATTATATCGCATTAAGTTATATAGGTCATCTCCCAAAACTAATGGCAGTAGTTCAGGAACTCCTGACTTGTTTTCACATAGATTTGAACACAGACTCAGATACAATCAGGTTCTTAGAATCATAGAATCATAGAACAATTCAGGTTGGAAAAGACCCTTGGGATCATCGAGTCCAACCATTAACCCTACACTACAAGTTCACTCCTAAACCATATCACCCAACACCACATCTAAGCGACACTTGAACACATCCAGGGATGGTGACTCAACCACCTCCCTAGGCAGTCTATTCCACTGTCTGACCTCTCTTTCTGTGAAGAATTTCTTCCTAATGTCCAGCCTAAACTTGCCCTATTGCAACTTGCAACCATTCCTCCTGGTTCTGTCCCTAATTACCTGTGAGAAGAGACCAGCACCAACCTCTCTACAATGTCCTTTCAAGTAATTGTAGAGCATGACGAGATCACCCCTCAGCCTCCTCTTTGTCAAATTGAACAGATCCAGCTCTCTAAATCGCTCCTCATAAGGTCTGTTCTCCA